>NC_047084.1:426552159-426853101 GCF_902459505.1 Geotrypetes seraphini
GATACATCCCTGTAAGTCCTGACATTATTAAACCAGGTGAAGGGGGATGGGAAAAAGACAAAGATCACTTTTCTCTTTACAGAAAAACTGCCCTCACCCCCTGCAACTGACATCTACCTTATCTATCTCTGCAGATGATAGAAACAGTAGATTAACTGTGGAAAGATATTTCACCATTGACTAAAGAGCATGCAAAGATGGAGAAATACGCTGTTTTATGAGTTCAATTAGCTACTGTAGAAGTAAAACTAGAGAAAAAAGCAACAGGTCCTGAGGCTGTGGGCTAGCTGTGGTTTTACACCAAGGCCCACCCAACCAGATACCATAAAGAGATAAACAGACCATGGTCAGAAGACAGAATTCTCAGAAGAAAGAATTCATAAGAAATATCATCTAATAGAAAGTATCAGAGATGTTTAAAGTTGGGATGTTTAAAGTTGAGCTTGTGCTCGGAAATACTAATATGGTGGGGAAACAGGCATTTCGGGGAAAAAGGTAGGTTTTACGGAAAACAGAGTGAACATATAACATGACGTAGGTGAGAATAGCCAATAAATGAATGTAGTTAGGCAGTAATGCATAAGTAAATAACCAATAAGGATGTATCATGTGATGTAAACCAATGTGGTGTTGGCCACTAAGAAATGTATAAAAACCAGGCCTTTAGAAGGGAGAGGGCAGAACAGACATCGGAGGACCTCTAGGCCTAGAGATCACCTTCTGTTACGCTATATACTAAATGATTTATTCCTGTAAGCTGTTATTGATTGGCTAAATAAATATATACTTATTGAAACCAGTATATAGCATTCGAGGCCTCATTACCGAGGTAGGCCTGGACAGCTGCCTACATCAAGTAATAGATAACGTGGTGAAAACAACAAATCCAAAACAATTCCTTATCTCCTGAGAGGTTCAGTATTGCCTCTGATTATGTCTCACTTCTGGCCTAGGAGGAGCAGGATAACGCATCCATTACTGCTTTAATTTCTGCTTCTACTTCTTCCTCGAGGTTTACACAAAGCTAATTCTGCCTGGTTTTGTGTGAAGTCTAATTTTCTCTGTCAGCTCCGGAAAATGCGCATGTGTAACATTAGGTTGGGGTGTTTTTGCTAAGCTGCATTGTTCCCTCTGTAAAGATCATCAATACTTATCGTCCAACTATATTCTCGATCACGGCACCTCTCGTATGGAATTCTGCTCACCTTAGGGAGGAAAAAAACTTAGACAAATTTAAAGAGGCTTTAAAAAGTTACCTTTTCAAAGATGCATTTGAGCTATAATCTCTCTCCTGCTTTTGAGTTAAAATAACCTCCCCTTCTCCCCCTTCCTTTTGTTTTAACCTTTCATGATTACTTTTCTGAATTTATTGTAGTTCTACTTCCTTCCTTTTGTGTAACACTGACGGCCTCTTTTACCAAGCCGCATTAGCAGCTGCCATGCAGAAACAGCCCTGAAGCCCTTTAATTCTCTATGGGCTTCGGGGCCGTTAGTGCAGAGCAGCCATTGGCGCGGCTTTGTAAAAGAGGCCGTGAGTCTGTTATTATTTTTTGTCAATTGTTTATATATTTTTTAATGATGAAATATATTCCATTTTTCTTGTACATTGCCTAGTATTCACAATAAGCAATTAATCAAAATTTTAATAAAACTTAAAGCACATCTAATACTGCTTAGAACGGCATACCATGGGACACACTCAGGCATCCTGTGGTAAGTTCCAAATGTGCACACGTTAACAATGCACTAGAAAATATTTTTAATTTTATTTTTGAGAGGCTCTGTCTAGCTACAGAGAGTGGATGTTCACGAACTAGTCAGTTAGCATAAATACTTTACTGCATTTATTTATTTATAATTATTGAAATAATATACAAGCAATACAACTTATGCAGGCAAATCGAAAGGAAACAAATATAAATCACAAGATATCAACATAATAGTCCATTATTTCTCCTTAGACCTCAACAGTATTGAAAGGGGAGAAAGCTTAATATTGGGGACCAAATTATTACTTAAGTAAAAAGATTAAATGAATGAAAAATAATAATAATAATAACTTTATTTTTCTATGCCGCCATAGTCGAAATACTTCTAGGCGGTTTACACTGAAGAAGGCTGGACATTCAGTGAATTATAGAGTGCAAGAGGTGAAAGGTTACATAAGAAATAGGTAACGAGATGACGAGAAAACCGAGCTGACAGGGATTCCCAGACCATTAGAAGATGGAATTTATTGCGCCAACAAATGGTGGGTGGGGAGTCCTGGAGCCAATGATTTAGAATACATTTCTTACCCACTATATAGCCCTTGCGGATAAGTAAAGAATCACCAGCAGAGAGCCCACCCAGATAACCCATAGCCAAAAAGAGGATCCCCTCCACCTGAAAAGGAAGAGCATAGCCCACCAGGGTCTGCAAATAACAACTAACCTCAAGCCAAAAGGCAGCAATGACTGCACAAGACGAAAGACCATGCGCCAGAGAGTTATCAACCTGGTGGCATTTCAAACACGTAGAGGTAGAGGTACACCCGAAGTGAAAGGCCTGCTTCTGGGAAATATAACCCAGATGAAGGATCCGAAATTGATATTTCTGGAGCTCAGTGCTCTGCACCACCCGGGGGATCTGTTGCACCAAAGGAGACAAGGAGGCAACCCGAGGGCGACAACCCAAGTCCCGAGTCCACAGAGACAGAAGCTGGCGATAGTCACTCCGCGGCTGCAGAGCCACCAGCCGGCAATGGTATTGAGACGCCGAGAGCCATTCCCAATTATCGTCAAAAAAGAATTCCTGCAATGTGATCAGAAAAGTGTGCTGGAGGGAGTCCCTGGGCAGAGTAGCATAATAATGAGCAAGCTGCCGATACGCAAAATGATCCAGACAACTCAGGGACCAGGACGCCTGGAGAGCTGTGAGAGAAGAAAGACTCCCATCCCCCTGAAGGAAATGCCCCAGATTGCAAAGCCCCTTCTGCGCCCAACATTTAAAAACCACATTATCCTGATCCGGACAAAAGGCATTTTATTAGTTTTTAAAATTTCTTCTACTGATCCAGACTTTGCTGTCTTACAGACATGTCTGAAATCTATTATTGTATGGTTTGTTCTTGAATACAGACAAGACAAAAGCCTGGTTGTGAAGATCAACTGAATCTGATTTCATCTTTTTTAGGAAAACCAATCCCATTAGTTACCAGCTTTCATTATCCAGGGATTAGTTTTGACTATACATTGGGCCTCTTCTACTAAACCGCGCTAGCGGTTTTAGCTCGGGGAGCCGCGCTGAATGACCCGCGCTGTTCCTGATGCTCATAAGAACTCTATGTCGGGAGCAGCGTGGGCCATTCAGCACGGCTCCCCGCACTAAAATCGCTAGTGCGGTTTAGTAGAAGAGGGGGATTGTTTTTTTCAGAACAAATTTCATCTTTAGCAAAGAAAAGTTTTGATAATCCATGACAATTAAGATCCATAAAGCATTTACTCAACAAATCTGCTTTATATTACATTCATGTTCTAGTAATTTCTCATCTGGATTACAGAAATATGGCATACGTTGGCTCAGTGGCGTACCAAGGGTGGGGTGGGGGGTGCGGTCCGCCCCGGGTGCCACCCCTAAGGGGGTGTTCCCGGCCTTGCCGTTCAGTCCCCCCTCCCCAGAAGGACCGCTCGCCCCACTGACCTTCCACGCACCACCTATGAAGCAGCCGCAGCAGGATCGCGACGTCAGCGATCCCTGAGCTGCTTGGGCGTTGCTTCCTGCGCCGCGGTCCCGCCCCTCCTCTGATGTCAGAGGAGGGGCGGGACCGCGGCGCAGGAAGCAGCGCCTAAGCAGCACAGGGATCGCTGACGTCACAATCCTGCTGCGGCTGCTTCATAGGTGGTGCGGGGAGGCCAGGGGGGCGAGCGGTCCTTCGGGGTGGGTCGGGGCATCAGGCCTTCAGGGTGGGGCAGGCGGGCAGGCATTCAAGGGGGAGGGGGTGATAGGCAGGCAGGCAGGCAGGCCTTCAAGGTGGGAGGCAGGCCTTCAAGGGGGGGGGACAGGCCTTCGGGGGGGTGCAGACCTTCAAGGGGTGCAGGCCTTCAAGGGGGGGTGCAGGCAGGCCTTCAAGGGGGGGCAGGCCTTCGGGGGGTGTGCAGGCCTTCGGGGGGGTGCAGGCCTTTGGGGGGGTGCAGACCTTCAAGGGGGTGCAGGCCTTCAAGGGGGGGACAGGCCTTCAAGGGGGGGACAGGCAGGCAGGCCTTCAAGGGGGGGACAGGCCTACAAGGGGGTGGGACAGGCCTTCAAGGGGGGGACAGGCAGGCAGGCCTTCAAGGGGGGACAGGCCTACAAGGGGGTGGGACAGGCCTTCAAGGGGGGGACAGGCCTTCGGGGAGGTGCAGGCCTTCGGGGGGGTGCAAACCTTCAAGGGGGTGTAGGCCTTCAGGGGGGGACAGGCAGGCAGGCCTTCAAGGGGGGACAGGCCTACAAGGGGGGGACAGGCCTACAAGGGGGTGGGACAGGCCTTCGGGGGGTGCAGGCCTTCGGGGGGTGCAGACCTTCAAGGGGGTGCAGGCCTTCAAGGGGGGGACAGGCCTTCAAGGGGGGAGAGGCAGGCAGGCCTTCAAGGGAGGGACAGGCCTACAAGGGGGGGACAGGCCTACAAGGGGGTGGGACCGGCCTTCAAGGGGGGGGACAGGCCTTTGGGGGGTGCAAGCCTTCGGGGGGGGTACAGACCTTCAAGGGGGGGGACAGGCCTTCAAGGAGAGGACAGGCAGGCAGGCCTTCAAGGGGGGGACAGGCCTACGAGGGGGGGACAGGCCTACAAGGGGGTGAGACAGGCCTTCGGGGGGTGCAGACCTTCAAGGGGGTGCAGGCCTTCAAGGGGGGGACAGGCCTTCAAGGGGGGACAGGCAGGCAGGCCTTCAAGGGAGGGACAGGCCTACAAGGGGGGGACAGGGCTACAAGGGGGGGACAGGACTACAAGGGGGTGGGGCAGGCCTTCAAGGGGGGTGCAGGCCTTCAAGGGGGGACAGGCAGACCTTTAAGGGGGGATAGGCCTTTGGGGGGGACCCTGGTTTAGAAGTACACGGAGGGAAGGGGGTGTTCAAAGAGACGTGCATAAGCCAAACTTTGGAGGGGAAGAAATAATGGGTCTGAAAATAGAGGAGAGGGAGAGAGATGATGGACCATGGGATTTAGGGAGGGAGGGAAGGAACAGAAAGGGAGAGAAATTGGACACAAGGGATGGTGTGGAGGAGGGATAGAGATACTGGATAGGAGGGTAATTGGGAAAAGAAAGGGAGAGATGGTGGACTCTGGGGTGGTGGGGAAGGAGGGAGAGATGCCGGATGAAAGGGTAGTTAAGAAAAGGTGGATCTGTGGAGGGAGATGAAAAAAAGGAAAGATACCAGACTTCCTGGGGAGGGAAGGGAAATGGAAAGGGAGGACAGAGTTGGCAGATGGATGGTTAGCATGCAGAAAGAAGAAAGAAGGAGACCCTGGCAAGCAAGTTAATAGAAGAAAACCAGAGCCTTGGACCAACAAGATTTGAAATATAACCAGACAACAAAAGGTAGAAAAATTAATTTTATTTTCTGTTTTGTGATTACAATATGTCAGATTTGAAATGTGTATCCTGCCAGAGCTGGTGTTGGACTGCAAACGTGAGCTAGGATTTAACAGAGAGAGGAAAAGTCCTTTTTGTTTCTTTATTTTATTTACACCACTGCGCCAATGTGGTTAGGAGAAGCCAAAGGGTGTGAAAAAGCTATAAAACCCACCAGGAGTTTTGAAAAAAATCACCCAACTGGGCAGGAAAATCGAATTGAAAAACCAATTCAATAGGCTGAATCGAATAGAATTTTTTTTTCCTGAATCTGGCAGCATTAGTTTGCGCTATTGTCTTAGACTTTAGGACCTGGGATTGGGGAGAGATGGCATCCTCAGTACTTTATAATGCAAGTGAAACGAGGATTTGGTCAGACTTTTGAAGGGTCTGCAGAAAAAAAATATTGTATAGGCCGGGGACATGAGACAGCAGGAAATGGGAACTTTTCTTCCTTCTATTTTTGTGAATGGAAAGGCTGAGGATGTCAGAGAGTTCAGTTAAAATATGTGCTTTATAAGAAAATATAATAATGTGTTTAATAAAGTTTATAGCATAGCTGGCCTACCCAGTGAGGTGTTCCTAGTGGTGGTGGTGGCAGCGTGTCAATGTGTTGAGAGGAAGAGGTGGTCTGGGAAATTCTGCTGAGCAAACTCCGGGCCCATTTCCACCCCCTAGTTAGTCCACTCCACTCAACTGGTTCACACACTGAGTGGGTCTTTGGATGTTGTTTTGGGATCTCTTCCAGTAGTTTATCAGTATCTCCTTCTGGTCCAAGGAAGGAAACTTTGTTATCCTTAGCATTGACCTACAGAATATGTTTGTAACAGCACTGCTTGTGTGGCATTAGGCTATGTAGTGATCGAAAGAAAAAAAACAGACCTTTGCACATTTTTGCACTATATGGTGGGTGTATGAGGAGATTCACATTTCCTGCACAACTTAGTCCATGTGAAGTTACCTTGTGCTGTATTTGACATCTAGCAAGGTCTCTGTTTGAAAGTAAAGATCTAAACTTAAAAATGAAGTGGCCAGAAGTTATAGTAAAAGCAGATAGTGTAGCTGGTTTTAAGAAAGATTTGGACAAATTCCTGGAGGAAAAGTCCATAATCTGTTATTAAGATATGGGGGAAGTGTCTGCTTGCCCTGGATCGGTAGCATGGAATGTTGCTACTCTTTGGGTTTTGACCAGGTATTAGTGTCCTGGATTGGCTACCATGAGAATGGGCTACTGGGCATGATGGACCATTGGTCTGACCCAGTTAGGCTATTCTTATGTTATGTTCTCATCTGTAGGGGGCTTTGTTTTCACTTCTTATTTTAATGTATTTTTTTTCTGAGAACTTATCAGTGTTTTTTATAATGGGAACAAAAATGGAAGAGAATTAATGTGTGTGGGATGAGGGGGTAACTAATTTCTTCAGCTAAATAATTCAATCCACCTCAACCAGACATAGGAGAACTCATGCACCATTCACACACCCTCCAACCAAAAACGTCAAAAGAAAAAAACTGTTCGACAACCTCCTAGCCATTCGAGCTGCAACACTCGACCCCCAACTCTACAACCTATTGACCTCGACCACAAACTACAAAACCTTCAAAAAAGAAATAAAAACCCTTCTATTCCGAAACCGAACCGAACTAACACAATCAGAACTGTCCCAAGCATCACCTGCAACTACTCCATATGTACTTCTGATGTCATGACAATTCAGACATAATTTATGTTGTTATGTTTGGAATATAAGAAAATTTTCACTGCCTGTTTCTATTCTGACCATTTATTCCATTTCATGGTCATTACAAAAAATATATTTTTTACATGGGGGGGTGTCAAAAAATGATGGGCGATGCCACATACCCTAGGTACGCCACTGCATTGGCATAACACAAAAAATACTAAAGGTCTTAAAACAATTCAAAATGCAGCTTTGAGATTCTTGGAAGGTATAAAAAAATCTGACAATATAACTCCTCTTTTTCTAAATTCCACTGGTTGCCTGTCTACTATAGTGTTAGATTTTAAATCCTTGTATTGGCTCACAGGTCCTTTTTTGAAAAATTGCCAGGCTATGTCAGTAGTTTTATCATTCCGTATACTCCTTTTCGAGTTTAAAGATCTCTTAAAAGATCATCAAATGGCACCAACTGTCTCAAGTGCTCATTGGGATTCCACTCGTGCAAATGCATTTTCTTGGGGTTGCATCTTCAATGTGGAATTCTATGCCTAAAATTATTTGGGCTGAGATGGTATTAAAAAAAATTGAGTCTGTTGAAAGATACTTTTTTTTTAAACAGCCTTTAATATTCAGTCCAAAGTGGAATGTAAGATTCATTAACACACTAGGAAGCATTGAGAGGTATATATATATAATTATCTCTTTCTTTTTAATTTTGTTTGAATGAAGTAGGTCTGTACTATTGGATTTTTTTTCTGTATATGAATTTAGTTTTATTTTATTTGTAAACTGCTTGTATCCTGATGGACTTGGCGGTATTTCAAATTTTTAATAACCTGTAAACATGTATAATTTTTAGCTTTCCCAAACTACTCTCCTTTTTGAATCTGAGTAACCAGGACCATCTACACATCTAAATGCTGCTATTTACATATGCAAATGCTGCATAATCTTTTAAAATGTCCTCCTTAATTATCAACTGCATTGGAACGCCATATTTTTGTTAACATATGTCCCAGTGGGATTAAGTAACTGAAATAGCTGAATGCCAAAAGATTTTCCACCTGAGTTCTGTGGCGGGATGCAGTCATTAGCACTGCCTTGTCTGCTTGTGGGACGTCAATATTCAGAGAAGGAGCTGCTTCCCACTTTGCCCACCCTTGGTTGGCCACGATCTCTTTAGCTTTACTTAGGTTGGAAGGTGAAACATCATCTTCTACTTGGAGTGATACAATGCCATGATACTGGATTGAGAGGGAAAAAAAAGCAAGAAGAAGCTTTCAAAATAAAGGAATTAAATGCAGCACTGAAAAGACTTCTTAAATATCATAAATCTGTAGAATCACAAATTGTAAAATAAGGAGAAAAGCCAAAAAACCTCATAAAACAGATAAAAAGATTAGATGCCCCTTTAGTAAACTGCGTTAAACAGTGAGGGCCAAATTCTGTAAAGGACATCTGAAAGTTAGACGTTGTTTAGATGTCCAGCGGGAAAGTGCTAAGCGCGATTCTATAATGCATAGACGTACTATAGAGAATCGTGCTCGGCGCTACTAAGCGAGTCTAAATGCATCTTAATAGTTAGGCAGACTTGTCTTTTAGGTGCAACACAGAAGTCTTCATAATGTCTAAAACTTTATTGAATCTCATTATTATGACATCATTAGAATGGTGATTTTATGCTGTTTTTCATTAAAATTGTATCCAGTGAAATGCTGGCACCACTATTATATTTTATTTATCATTTAATCCTTTTTTTATATCTTGCTTCTGCGACAAGGAGCAGCGTGGGATTTGAACCAACAACATCAGGGTGTAGCTCTAACCACTGTGCCACCCACTCAGCTATTAAACCATATGTCAATTTTAAAACTAAGGACTCCTTTTATCAAGCCGTGCTCGCGGGGTTAGCATGCGTGACTTTTCATCACGCATTAACCCCCGCGCTGGCCTAAAGCTACCACCTGCTCAAGAGGAGGCGGTAGCGGCTAACACGGCCGGCAGTTTAGCGCACGCTATTATGCGTGTTACACTGCTAGCGCAGCTTGGGCGCTAGTTAGATGGCCGTGACCTAGGCGTCACGTAGGTGTGCTGAAGGCACCTCATATAGGTGAACAGGGCTTTATTTTGGGGGGTATAGAGTACTCCAGGTTGATAGTAAGCTCAAAAGATAAACATTTCCAGGTTGGTATTAAGATCAAAATATGTTTAATAAAGCATCACTTAAATAAAGCACATGAAAAAAATATATATATTGCATACTAAACCTCATTTCCAAAAGGTTAAGAACAAATGCTAGAACCAACTACTGCACAATATTTATACCTTAAAGATGACATTGGTTTCATTTCTAAAGACAGAGGATGGATGAACCTGGAATGAAAAAAATTCCCACACAAAGTTATCTTATCCTGATAGACAATTGTGTTTGAAAAATGCCAAAGAGTGCACATGTTTAAGCAAAATTTGCATTAATGCATAGCAGCCCATTAACACACACTCACGAAAAGAGAAAACGACAAGTCTAAAAACTAAATAGGTCCTTTTTGAAAAAAATATTATCTACAGCTCTAGTCATTTTGGGCTCCTTTTACAAAGGTGCGTTAGGGCATTAACGCGCGGAATAGCGCATGCTAAAATGCCACGCGCGCTAGCCGCTACCGCTTCCTCTTGAGCAGGCGGTTTTTCAGGTAGCGCGCGCTAAAGCATGTGCTAATCCGGTGCGTGCACTAAAAACACTAGCGCACCTTTGTAGAAGGAGCCCTTTATCTATATGACAGCTTAGTGTGTAAATAAACCTGAGTGAATAAATGAATGAAACAATGTACAAAAGTCCTCTAGTCTAATATCTAAATGACCGTTCAACCCTCCTAAAAGCAAATATTTTTGTATGCAAGATGGAAGTATGGCCCACTGACAGTCATTGTGCTTCCTGGTTCTTTCAATTAAAACCAAGTAAACATTGGTCTCTAGGAAAATGGTACTTTTTATCATAAATATAGGAATCTATTCTTCAAGGAGTTTTCAAGCTGCTACTAAAACAAAATGTAACAAAACTCAAGCATCTTACTGTATTGCCATTTCCATTGACTCTTAACCGCCTTCTTGCCAGACTAAGAGAGTCAAATTCCTGTGGTAGATCTCCCCTATTGTGTGTCATTGTTGTCTCTTTGGGAGATGAAAGAGAGATTTCTTCTAGCTGAAAAGCACCAGGACCAGATGGCCTGGAGACTGTGGAAGCTGGAAATAGGGTACCTGTTCCCCAGATGTTCTTCTTTGGATTGGATAAATGTAAAGAACTACATTGACCTAAAACATGTAGAAGCAAATGGTTGCAGTAAACATTGGAGTTTTTTGAGACAAATTTTGCTTAATTACAATATTAAAACTTATTACTTGTTTGTTTTCTAATACATTCACAAATTCTGAGAAATGGGCAGAATTCCTTAAGGGTGGTGTGAAGAACTAGTCAACAGTTACAGAGAAAATGTAGCTGAAGCTATTGCTGCTCAAGGAAGTGTTGCGACCAGTTATTGCGTGAATTGTTCATATTTTGTTTCACACAAGGATGCTTATTGGTAAATCCTTTTGCTGTTTAAAGGGGTTATCCTTCTTCATTATTAGGGTTTAGAAAAGACTCTAATCATTAATTTACAAACATATCCATGAGCACTGCAGGTTGCACAAAATGTTACTGCCTGGGTTCTTTTTGGCTTTTGCCGATATTCTCATAGTTGTTTCATAAATATTATGCTGACATTGTATTAGATTGCTCTTATTTAAATTTCAGTGCTAAATATATTTTTGAAACTGTTTCATGGTAGTCCCAAGGCCTTCTTTTACTAAGCAATAGAGGTTTCTCCCATGGCACTAAATGCTCTTACGCTGATAGAATTCTATGAGCCAATATATTCTACAACAAAAAGGAAAAAGCAACCCCACGTATAACAGAACGCAACACAAAAAAGAGTGGGGAAGGGACTATTCACGTCAGCCTTCGGAAAAAAATATAAATTTATTTTAAAAGTTTTTAAAATATTAGAACATATACATGAAACTCTTCAAGCCTAATAAAGAATCCTTGATCCTTTTTTACTGGACCCCAACACGGTCCGTGTTTCGGTATCTAAAAGAAAGCCTTCATCAGGGATGTACTTGTATATCATGGCACTGGTGTCATGGGAATACAAAAAGGTTGGCTCTAGGCTTGTATAACCAAATGAATTTCTAGTGAAGAACGGAAGTCGAACCAATGTGCTATTCGAAGTTCCACACAGAAAGAGAATTCTATGAGTGTCAGAGCATTTAGGCCCGGATCCTGTATAGGACACCCTGTCTCAGAAGCCACCTAAGTGGCTTTTGAGAATTGTACATGGGCGTCCTATACAGAATCGTGCCTAAGCCCACCTAAAAGAACCCGATTCTCTAACCAACATCCATGTTACAGACGCCGGTTAGAGAACCTGGTTGCTGCTGAGCTTATCACGGCAAAGGATCTCCCTGCCACGATAAGTTTAGCGGTAACTTGTCCCCACCCCCGCGAAGACTACTGGCAGGAGAGATGCCCAATCTCTCCTGCTGGAACCCTCCAACCCCCCGTACATCACCAGTAGGAGGGATGCCCAGTCCCTCCTGCCGGAACCCCCACCTAAAATGTTCAATCCCCCCATCCCCACCAGGACCCATTAACCCTGCTGGACCCCCCACCCCCACCCCCACCAGTACCCCCCTCTAACCTTTGAAGTTGGCTGGCCGATTGGCTCCTGGCTGCGTCCAGCCAGCAGGCATGCCTCCACTGCAATGGCGGGCCTGCCCCTTCCTGGTGCATCATGGAATACACCGGGGAGGGGCCTAAGGGCCTGATTGGCCCATGCGCTTAAGGCCCCTCCTGTAAGAGAGGCCTTAGGCACCTTTGCCAATTGGAATATTAGGTCCATCTCCCAGTGCATTATGAGATGTACTGGGAGTGGCCTAAGATTCCTATTGGCCAGATCCCCTAGGCCCCTCCCATGGGGAATGGGGAGGAAAGCGAAGATGCCCTAGACCTCCAGGGAAAGGGTAGAGATACCAGACCATGTGAGGAGGGGAAGGGAGAGAGATGTCAGACCAGTGGATGTGGGGGGGGGGGAAGAAAGGGATAGAAGAAAGAGGGAGAAGGGAAAGGAAGGAGGGGAGAGAGAAACCAGACTACGGGAAGGAGAGGAAGAAATGTATTTCTCTGGTGTTGTACTGCATGCAGAGCCTGGCATCTTAGGGTTTCATTTGTGTATTGTATATTAGGACTTTTAGTTTGAGGGCTTGTATTTGCATAGGGTGTTTCTGTGTTCTGCACATGTAACTAAGGCTAGGTGTTCTGGTAGGAACGAATGTCGTGAAGCATTATTAGTGTCATGGCTCCAAGTAGGAAGATATTTGTTGGCAGTTTGCCCGGGTTTTGGAAGGCCCTGAGCATGCATGAGCATGATGTCATCGCATTGACATCCACGCACGGCCCAGAGCTCAGTAGACATGGCCCAGAGCTCAGTAAAGGAAACACGAGGTTCATGTGGGGGCGGGGCTGGAAACAGAATGGGGTGGGACTGGGAATGGAACAGGTCAGGGCCAAGTGTTCTCTTTTTTAAAAGCACTTGGATCCCCTGAAGAAGCTCGTTAGTTAAACAGGTCCTGTTGGGACATAAAATAAATGCTGGCTTATGTTCAGTAATATGCTTTATATCACATGTTGATTTGATATGAAAGTATGGAGGTTTTTTTGCCAATGAAAAATATTTAGTCCTTAAAAGAGGTAGTATTATTCGTAATGCCTTAAGGCATTAACTCCTCTGTTTTGTTGATTGTCATACTGTATTATAGACATCGGCAAAGGGTCTTACTGTTCTGGCATGGCTCACTTTTTATTTGTCAAATAGAACATAGCAAATTATGATGTAAAGTCAAAGTTAAGCTTAGTTTGCTATATTGAGATGAGTCTCTGCAGCATTAGCAAAGTTATCTTATTCATTAGACCAGTGTCTCGTTAATTTTTTCGAGCCGGGACACACTAAACCTAATGTCCCCGGCTCGAGACACCCGGAAGCATGCTGACACCAGCGCATGCGCAAAGGCCCTTCAAACAGGCCTTGTACCGAGAGGAGATAAGGGCTGGCAGAAAGAAGGAGAGAAGAGCCGGCGAGAAGAGAGAAGAGCTGGAAAGAAGGGCCGGCAGAGAGAAGAGGTGCTGGCATTGGGAGATTGCTTACAGGACGTGCCTGTCTTCGCAAGAGGCACGTCCTGTAGACAGTCAGCTGGCGCTGGCATCTCTCCTCTTCCCCAGTGTACCCCGTCACACCTGAAATCTCAGGAGGCACACTGGTGTGCCGTGGCACACAGTTTGCAATACACTGCAGTAGACTTTAAGGGCCTGAATCTATATAGTCAGCCTAAAAATTCAGTGCCAACTAATATGGTGCTAAGGATGATTCTACAAAAATTAGGCACACGGTATAGAATCACGCTTAGCGCCACCTGTGCGGGCTTAGGCATGGCATTGCTAGGCATCCTAAATTTAGGTGCACCCAATTTATGCCAGGGTTTTCTTCGCCTAAATACCTGCACCTAAGATAGACCCCTAATTCAAAAAGAGGAACCTAACTCGATAAAACGCCAACAATCAGCCTCCTCGTCATGCCCACTTTTAGGTAGGTACTTTGGACTAAGTGCCTACTTTTTTATAGGATCATGGACTAGGCGCCTAACTTTCAATGAAGTCCAATTATGAGATGTTAAATGCCATCTGATTAAGTCTATTAATCAATTAAGTTAGGCGCCTACATTGGCTAGGTCAGTGTATTGCAAACTGTGTGCCGTGGCACTCTAGTGTGTCGCCTAGATTCCAGGAGTGCCGCGAGACGTCGGGGAGGAGGAGAGGCACTGGCGCTAGCTGACTGCCTTCAGGACGTGCCTCTCACAGCGAGAGGCACATCCTGTATGTAGGCAGCCAGCTGGCACCAGCGCCTCCTCTTTTCTCCATGCCTCTTCCCTTCCAGCACCCCCACTGGTAGCTCAGGGCCTCGTCTGGGCCTTTGCGCATGCCCGGACATCGACGTAATGATGTCACACATGTGCGTGATGTCATCATGTTGACGTCTGCATACTTACGGATGTCCTTGAGCCGTGGCTACCATGTTTACTGTGCTGCAGCTTTGTGAGACACTGGACTAGGCGATCAATGTAGGTGACTAACCTTAGGTGGACTATATAGAATTTGCCATTACGTGATATATGACAAGATTTAGGTCTGAGTGATAATATTGCTGCAGCCAATATTATAGTATTTCTTCTTGTTAGGAAATACCCAATTAATAATATTAATTTTATAAGGCAGGTGATTTTGAAAGTTTGTACCTGCTATCAGTGAATCATTTAAATCTAAATCTGGCAAAGACAGGCATCTTGATTATTAATAGAAGTACAAATGTTCCTAAACAGGTGGATTTAGCAGGGTGCCAGATTCGTATTCAGTGGGAAGTACAATAACTAGGAGTTATGCTGGATTCATTGTTATCATTTAAAATGCAGATAAAGTTCATTTATTTAGAAACTTGGGGCTGATATTTAGTCAGGGCAATCAGTGTTCTTTCTCAGAGGGGTGCCGGCACTTCTCCAAAGCTTTCCCTCTTCCACAATCCACCTCCCTCTGACACAACTTTCTGTTCCCACCTAGCTGGATCACAGCAGAGGGAAAACTTTGGGGCACTGCCGGCAGAATGTGAGAATGCCTGCCACACCAGGGCCCCTCTAAAATGAAGATTTTGATATTGAAAGGAGACCGGGAATGTGAAGGGAAGGGAGGGAGGGACATGGACAGAAGAGGAAGAGATGCCTGGACTGTGGGGCCCCCTGGAGCTGTTTTAAGTTAGCCCAGAGATGGGGGCAGAGAGGGTAGGGATGAGAGCAGAGGGAAATGCAGACCAGGGTGGGGAGAGATGGAGAGAGAGAGAGATGCCAGATCATAGGAGAGGGAGAGAGAGGGAGGATATAGTGCACAGGGATGGAGGGGAAGGGGAGAGAGGGGGAAGAGATGCTGAACAGGGATGGAGGGGAAGGGGAGACAGGGGGAAGAGATGGTGCACAGGGATGGAGGGGAAGGGGAGGGGGGGAAGAGATGGTGCACAGGGATGGAGGGAAAGGGGAGAGAAGGAGAAGAGATGCTCTTTATGGATAGATGGGAATAGGGGAGAAGACAGAGGGGGAGGATATAGTATGCATGGATAGAAGAGAAGGGAAAACATGGAACGTAGATAGATTTTGAAAAGAAAGCAGAAAAATGGAAGAAAGTTGAATGTTAAAAGCTATGCCAAAGATGGATGTAGTTAGCACAAACAATATTCCTCTCCCATAAGAAATTCTTATACCACCGAAGTTGAAAAGTATTATAAATATCACAGAAGATAATTTTAAATTTTAATGTGCTCATATATACTTCAACAGAGTGCCATGCAGTGATACAAAGTCACTAGTGGTGCATACATTCCTAATCATAGCACCTTGTAATGGACGCTAAGGCTTCTGGTAGCATTAGAATGTTCATATAGCTCTCCATAGATAAAGGTAAAGCACTTATCTGAGTTGGTGTGCTAGCTATTTGCCTCCTATCCCATCCCAAGTAATTGTTTGGACTTAAATCCCCTGTGTTTATTGGAAAAGACTGATGTAGGGCAGAAAGTGAAGATGGAGAGAAAAACAGCAAATGGATAAGAAGGCTCTGGATACACCGTTAAGAGCACAGACAGAAAGAAATGCAACCAGTGCCTGGAAAAAGATGATTAGAAAAATAAAATCACCAGACCACAAAGGTAGGGAAAAATTGTTTTATTTTCAATTGACATGTGTCAGTTTTGAGAATTTATATCTGCTGTCTATATTTTGCACTGTTCAGGAAGAAATTAATTTCTTTCTATTTCTCTGGTATTGCAGAGTCTGACATCTTAGGGCTCCTTTTACAAAGCCGTGCTAGCGGTTTAACGCGCGAAACAGTGCATGCTAAATCGCCGGCCGCGCTACCGCCCCCCTCTTGAGCAGGTGGTAGTTTTTCGGCCAGCACGGGGGTTAGCACATGATGAAAAGTCGCGCCCGTTAAACCCGCTAGCGCAGCTTTGTAAAAAGAGCCCTTAGGGTTTCATTTGTGTATATTAGTACTTTTAATTTGTGGTCCTGTATTTGCATAGGGGTTATCTGTGTTCTACATGTGTAATCAAAGCAAGGTGTTCTGGTAGAAATAAATGTTGAGAAGCACAGTGTAGTTTAATTTTGTGGTTAACCATTATGTATTGTTAATAAGATTATATTGTGTGTGCATATATGAAAAAATGAATGGAAAAATAGAATTGCAATTAGTACTATTCTTATGGGGGTGGGGTCTGGGAAAGGGCTTTTGAGCACCCCCAATCATTTTGAAAAGTTGACTCCAATGTATGCTTGTACAACTGTACAAAAAATATACAGACTCATCAATCCTTTCAAAAGTTGCAGTGATTTCAACTTCAGAATTATCTTCTGAATAACCAGTTTGAGATGTGGTTTCATTGACAGTGAAGAATCAAGAAGTACTTTCAGTGGCTGTTGCTGATTGGTTAAACCATTTTGAATATTTAGGGGGGGGGGGGAATAGTTTAGCACCCTAAGAACTCCTGGATATGGACTCTACTCCAGACCAGAGTTACACTTGTTTTATTGTGATCTATTATTCTGCAATAATGGAGGCAATCAACTGGAATTTCATGGGTGCTTTTCTTTCAGTAGCTTCCTCACTCTTCAACTGAAATAAGGATGTTGATTTTATAACAATTAGAGAAAGAAAAAGAGAGGGTAGCAATGAGAGTCTTTCTCACCATTCTACAACGCAAAAAAAAAAAAATGCTCACTGCATGTATGTCACTTTATTCAAGCAACTGAGGACAAAATCTATTTGTTAAACCTTTCTATCGGTATAATAAATGAGAAGAACAAGAGAATTATGTCCAGTGCTGCCAGACTTAAATCTCCATTTCCGTTTCTGATAAATAAAACAACTCTTTTAACTCTTTGATTGGAAGGAAATCATTCTCTTGGGCTTTTATTTTCACCTCTGCCACTGAAAACAGAGCAGATTTCTTCAGCCAAAAATGCTGCTTTTTTGCTTTTCTTTCTTTCCTTCCTTTTTTAAAGCTAGATACAGTGAAGAATACCTCCTCTGGGGTCCACAATTTTCACTATGGCTTTTGTCCTGGTGCCAAGTACTGCGTTCACAGGAGAGTTCAGGAGCACTTCAAAGACCTCCTCCTCCTCCTCCAGCCCGTCATGGGTAATTGCTACATTCCAGGTCCTAGCTGACACCCCTACAACAAGTAAACATTTCAATTACTCTTTTTAATTGCTATTTCAAATCAACCTGGTGATAGAGAAATATATTAATTAGCATGTCTGCAGCTAGACTGGAAGAGTCTGTGAATGCTATTGTGCCCTTAAAAATTCTGACTGCCCTCCTGCTGATTTCTGAAACAGTAGCAAAAGGCTAAATTTGTCTCCGGACAAAGATGTTTCAGTATTTAAGAATTCACTGTACAAAAAAAGCTGTATTTTACTTTGGGGAAGGGAAAAAAATCATTAGAATTCACCATTTTTTGTGACTTTTAAAATACTACCCATCTTAAGAGCTATTTAATCTGTTTCAACTAAACAACCTAGAAATTAGGAGTAACAGGGAAACTAATATAGTTATTGAAACACGAAGGGACATACTACCCTGCAAATATGAATTTCCTATTGATTTCATTGTTCTATCTAATAAGCGGCAGCATCAAATATGTTAATCACTCTATCTACAATTACACTCAATCCATTACCCTGATTTATCAATCCAATACATAATTAACCCACAAATAGATAGGATAAATCACATTAATGTAATCTTAAATAAAGGAAGACATCCACGAAGCCTTAAAAAAAGAATAAGGGAAGTAAAACCTATCAGAACCACTACTCCTACCAAGCCTATCACATCCACCTCGGTTCCCTGTGCATATCTTAATACTAGATCTGTCACGAATAAAGCTTTTCTAATTAAAGATTGGATCATCAGAAAGCAAATAGCCTGTCTTTTCCTAACTGAAACATGGCTATTATCTGAAAATGATCCAATAATAATTGATCTTCTACCAGATAATTTTAAAATCCTTACGCTAAACCGTGAAGGTAGAAAAGGGGGAGGATTAGCAATTATTCTTAAGGAAGGATTTGAGTTTGAACTATTGGATTCCAAAATGACCAATCAGTTAGCAATATTAGCCTATATAATCAGTAGCAAAGAACTAGAAGAATCCCTATCTTGCATATTGTTCTATGTCCCACCAAAAAGCTGGCAAAAAGCCAAAAAGGACTTTTGTGAATTTGTCCTACATAATTCTATTATTCCTTCCTACAATATCATCGCAGGCGACATAAACATACACCTAGACTAAGAGGACAATCCAGATACGAAAGACTTTAAAAACTTTCTCTCCCTACTCAATTACAATCTCCCTTCACCCACACAAACACATGAAAAAGGTCATCACTTAGTAGTAGCTATGTCCACAAAGGAAATTTGAGACCCTGCCATCTCACTACATGGTAAGCCACTACTGTGATGACCACTTATTATTGCTTATATTAATCCAGCCTCTTGAATAAACAATAACACCCCCTTAAGTATACGCAGTCTGGATATTGTTTAAAGAATACAATCTTATGTTGGTGTGCAAGACGCCTCAGCCCCACCACTCCACCGCAAAAAGAATTTTTATCTCGCGGGAAGCATAGTGTGGTGCTTCATCATTGGCTGTCTATTCATATTATAGTGTTGTTACTAATATTAGTTTGCTTTAGCCTTTTTATGTTTTCCTGCAGTGCCTCAGCTTTCTGCTATATTGGTAGATAATAATCCAAAGTGCAAATGGTACTTATCTCAGCCAAACCAGGGGAGCCAGACCCGACATGTTTTGCACGTGAATCGTGCTTTCTCAAGGGTCTCCCTGAAAAATATATAAAAAAGCATAATAGAATCATATATAGAAACAGGGCCGAAATGTACAGTTGAAAACAGCCCCCTCCCCATAAATGATTGTGTCGTTCAAACTAAAGTAATGTTGGTAGCTTACTGAGGTCGCCGCCGTCATCCGACTCCAGAAATTTAGTGAGTAAAAGATGGCGCCGGCGTCCTCAGATCTCAATTTAAATACTACTCCGCCAATTCTAGATCACGCCCCCCCTGCCGCCCATTGGTCGGTCTCCAGTAACAATTTACAACAGGGAACCCCACTCAATCATACTGTTTAACCCGCGGGGTTCTACTGTATCTAGCTTAAAAATATGTCTTTGCTCCTCCTCATTAAGTTGTTTCAAATCCCCTTCCGCATCAGTGATCTTATAAATAATTCATCTCAATTGGTCCACTGAGTGTTTATATTTAGACCAGTGTTCCACTAAGGCTGGGCTACTCCGTTAATAATACGGGACTTGTGCTCGTTTAAGCTTGGGTGTATCCATCTATATGGTTCCCCAATATTTTGTTTTGGGGTAGATTTTTAGACGATATTTTCTTTATTTGGGACAACACGAGACAGGAATTAGACGTGTTTTACCAATATTTAAATTCGGTGGACACCAATATAAAATTCACTATGGTAAGTCACAAAACCACCATAGATTTTTTAGACATCTCTGTCCAGGTCCAACAAGGGTCTATTTCTACATCATTATACAGGAAGCCAGTTACAAAGAATACTACATTACACTATAGCAGCTTTCATCCATATAAACTGAGATACAATCTACCCATCGGGCAATTCCTACGTATTCGCAGGATTTGTTCTTCGGTCACCCAATATAAAACTGAAGCTAAAAGGTTAGGGGAGAGATTGAGGTCTAGAGGTTACCCTGAAGGTTCAATCAGAAAGGCGTACTTGAGGGGCAAATTTGCACAAAGGAACTTGCTTTTGCAAGAACCAAAAAACACTCCCCAGGATGGGTATGGCCAATTGACTTGTGTGTTACCCTTTTCCAGGGCGACCGCAGCCCTGGTAAGTATACTTAGAAAATACTGGTACATTTTACAGAGCCATAAATCTTTAGAGCACTTCCCGCTAGTAGCTTATTCTCGGGGGAGAACGTTGGGACAAAGATGCAACTTTCAAAGATATGGGATGAGATGTGAAAGAATGATAGGTTATCACGGGAGCTGTGGGAAATGTCAGTGGTGCCCCTTTACCATTCAGGGCGAAAATTGGGCAGTCCCAGGGAGAGATTTAATTTTGAGATCGAGAATGAATACGGATTGCAACTCCCAGGGAGTTATATACGCAATAATTTGCCCTTGTGACCTCATATACATTGGTCGGACAAACCGCAAGATCAAGTCACGCTTAAACGAGCACAAGTCCCGTATTATTAACGGAGTAGCCCAGGCTCCCTTAGTGGAACACTGGTCTAAATATAAACACTCAGTGGACCAATTGAGATTGCGAATTATTTATAAGATCACTGATGCGGAAGGGGATTTGAAACAACTTAATGAGGAGGAGCAAAGACATATTTTTAAGCTAGATACAGTAGTACCCCGGGGGTTTAAACAGTATGATTGAGTGGGGTTCCCTGTTGTAAACTGTTACTGGAGACCGACCAATGGGCGGCAGGGGGGGCGTGATCTAGAATTGGCGGAGTAGTATTTAAATTGAGATCTGAGGACGCCGGCGCCATCTTTTACTCACTAAATTTCTGGAGTTGGATGACGGCGGCGACCTCGGTAAGCTACCAACATTACTTTAGTTTGAACGACACAATCATTTATGGGGAGGGGGCTGTTTTCAACTGTACATTTCGGCCCTGTTTCTATATATGATTCTATTATGCTTTTTTATATATTTTTCAGGGAGACCCTTGAGAAAGCACGATTCACGTGCGAAACATGTCGGGTCTGGCTCCCCTGGTTTGGCTGAGATAAGTACCATTTGCACTTTGGATTATTATCTACCAATATAGCAGAAAGCTGAGGCACTGCAGGAAAACATAAAAAGGCTAAAGCAAACTAATATTAGTAACAACACTATAATATGAATAGACAGCCAATGATGAAGCACCACACTATGCTTCCCGTGAGATAAAAATTCTTTTTGCAGTGGAGTGGTGGGGCTGAGGCGTCTTGCACACCAACATAAGATTGTATTCTTTAAAGTATACTTAAGGGGGTGTTATCTCACTACATGATGGCACCTGGTGTCACGATATCTGGTCCGACCATTTTACTTATTACTTCAAGTTAAGCTGGACTCATTTAAAATCTAAAACACATCCAAAAATAAAAAGAGAGCATCACACAAGAGGTTATATTAATCCAGAATATTGGTCACAATATGAACTACATGCGGAGATAGATGAAGGAGTCAATTTTTGGGATCACTGGACGTAAACTAGCACATCCATTTTAGATAAAATTGCCCCTAAACGAAATAGTAAAAGCTGCTTAAATAAATATAACAAAATGGTTTGATACCGAACTTCTAAAAATGAAACAACTAGTAAGACGATTAGAAAGAATTTGGAAAAAAACAGGAGAATCGTCAGACCATAACAACTGGAGATCTAACATAAAAATCTACAAACAACTGATAAAAGACAAACGTAAAGCATTCTACTCTTCCAAAATCAACTTATCTAGCACTAGCTCAAAAAGAATCAATACAAAAGAGCTGTTCAACTTAGTTACAAATTTATTTGACACCACACGCTACACTCAACTCGTACACAATATCAATCTACCTTCAGCAAATGATTTAGCACAGCACTTTGATTTAAAAATTAAAAACCTAAGAAACAACTGTTCAACAAATGACACTAATGATCACCATAGCTAACATACAAGGAAATGAAATACCAGTAGACATGATCTGGAGTTTCTTTCACGATCCAGAATGGAATAATTATATCAAACTATATAACAAATACTCTAAATCTTACTGCGCTCTGGACTTATGTCCCCCGGAAGTTATGAAAGCGGCTCCATTAAACTTTAAACTATCTTTGCTGCATTACTTAACCCATAACCAAAAAAATGGAAAGTTCCTCACTAATAACGGTCACATAATAATAACCCCAATTCCAAAAAATAGTAAAGAATCATCAGCACCGGTAACTAACTATAGACCAATAGCATCCATTCCATTTATTGTAAACTGATGGAATATCTTGATCAGTTCTCTCTCTTACATGAAACTCAATCCGGTTTTAGACCTTTGTTCAGTACTAAGACAGTAATTGCGGCTATCTTAGATAATCTGCGTCTCTTGTTCAGCAAGGGCCTCAATGCCCTGATCATGCAATTTGATATGAGCTCTGCCTTTGACCTAGTGGACCATGAGAAAATGCTACAATGCCTGGATGCAATTGGTATTAGGGAAGAGGTGTTGGACTGGTTCCGAGGCTTCCTTATGTCCGGTACCTATCAAGTACGTTTCAATTACGATCTCTCCGATACCTGGAGCAATCCATCTGGCGTACCGCAAGGGTCACCACTATCCCTATTGCTTTTCAATGTCTACATGTCTTCACTAGGTGTGCAATTGACCCAGCTGGGGATAAAACTATTCAGTTATGCAGATAACTTTATGATCATCATCCCATTTGTTAATTCTCTCTCGGAAGTTACTTCCAAAACATCAGAAGCACTAAATTTGATTGAGCAATGGATGTCTGAATTCAAACTGAAACTTAATTCAGAAAAAACAAAATTTTTTTGTAGCTTCGCCACATCCACTTGACATCAAAACACCACTGTGCATCAATAAACTTAGTTATCCTATTCAGACTACCATGAAGGTATTGGGTGTAACACTAGATCAGTGCCTAACCATGAAAGACCAAGGATCAGAAAGGGTTTTTTCACTCTCTGGAAACTTCGATCTATTAGAGCATATTTTGATATGTCAGCATTTAGAATTCTGGTACAATCCCTTGTACTGAGTCAACTTGATTACTGTAACATCACTTATTTAGCAATTTCCCAAAAGAATATGTGACGATTACAATTTATACAAAATGCAGCGGTCAAACTGATTTTCAGACTGAGGAAGTTTGACCACGTGACACCTTACTACCGATAGCTGCATTGCCTACCGATGGAGGCACGCGTAAAGTTTAAGTTCGCCTGTTTCTGCTTTAAAGCACTATATGGTCTAGCCCCTAAATACATAACTGACCTTTTTTCCTTCTCAGCCAACAGACATAAGAGAAGCACACACTTGAACTTCGTTTCCCCCTCAGTTAGAGGATGTAAACTCAAAAGACAGCACCAATACTTTCTCTCACACCAAGCAGCATTATGGGGTAAAGATCTAGAACAATTGCTCACGCCTTCCACTTATGGGAAATTTAGGAAACGTCTAAAATCATATCTGTTCCTGAAGTAGCTGACCTGTTCAATTCTTTCTCTTCAATAACGGTTCCTTTGAACTGTTAACCACTATCTTTCACCTCTGTTAAGTTCATTCAATTTGTACCTTCTTTTAATCTTTGTAAACTGCATAGAACTTCACGGTTCTGCGGTATATATAAAACTATTATTATTATTGTTATTACCTTCACTAGAGCCTCCTACTTCCAATAAAAGTGCATTATTGTAATTGGAAATCACAATTTTGTAGTGGGAAAGGCTAAGGGAGAGAGGTGATTTACATACAGATACTTCAATCATTTTCCCTGTCTGTCTCAGTGGGCTCACAATCTAATCTGGAGGATTAACATGGTTTGCCCAGGGTCACAGGGATCAGCATGGGATTTGAACCTACAACCTAAGGGTGCGGAAGCTGTTTGTAGCTGCTACCCTTATGAATAATGCTTCTATATGCCAAGAATTTTCAGTTCACAATGAAGGAAAATGGCATAAATCAGTGCAAACCCTGTATGTAACAGCACATTAAATATTCACATCCACATTTACTTCCTGAATAATGGCATCTCCTACCAGTGGATTGTCTCCCTAGTTCTGTAGTAGTGGCTTCTGGATCCTCCCTACAAATTGAGTTTTCTGCTAAGATCCTAGGAATCCTCCTCGACTCCTCACTTTCCTTCAAGGATCAAATCAACTCTGTGATTAAGAAATGCTTTTTCAACTTACGCATGCTGAGGAAGGTCAGACACCTTTTTCATCAACACCATTTTTCCATCTTGGTTCAGTCGATTATTTTATCTCATCTTGACTATTGTAATGCCCTTTACCGCACTATTACAAAAACCTGTCTTTCTAGCCTACAATTGGCCCAGAATATAGCTGCTAGATTGATTTTTGGGAAATGCAAGTTTGATCATGTGACATCACTGCTTTATAATCTCTACTGGCTCCCTGTATATTTTAGAATCCAGTTTAAATGTGCCTGTGTCACTTTTAAAATCTTCTGTGGCATTTTTACTCCCCTAGTTCCTTTATCTTGGAACTCTTATAGATTCTCTTTTGCAAGGGGTGATCAACAATTCAAGCTGTCTTGCCCATCTAGTAAAGGTATTAAAAGAATCAAGACTCTTGGTCAATCTCTGTCTTTTAAGTTTACTCGACTTTGGAACAACCTTCCACTTCGCTTAAGAAGTTCTGGTTCCCTTCCCTTTTTTTCGTCTCTGAAAACCATTCTGTTTACTTAAAATTTTGGAAACTAATCTTTCTTGAGAATTCTCTATATGCCCTTATTGGCCTAACTTAATCATTGTAAACCGAGTCGAGCTTTCCTGGATTGAAGTCTCAGTATACAAAACTAAGCATTAGATTAGATTAGACATGTGAGTTTTCAGTAACTGTCCTTGGCTTATGTCTAAATTATGTGCCTACTGACCTAAGATCAAGCCTTAACCTGCAAATGAGATCCCAAGTGATATAGGCAAAATCTGCCAGTGATGAAGATGTGGCCTTTCTTCTCACATTCTTTTCCCTTGGGCTTGTTTGGCTTCCAAGTTCTGTGAGGACCATACAACCCAGTCTTCACGACTGTTGAGATCTACACATCAAACCTTAAAGGGGATATTCTATAAACAGTACCGAAACGTAGGCGCCTAAGTTAATTGAGAAACACCATTTAAAATGGTGAAAAACAGTAAAGTTAAAGTGCCTACTGGCGCCTAAATAAAAGACTGGAATTGCGCCTACGTAGGTGCTTTACGGTGCTTAATGCCACCATGGGCGTGGCTAACGCCAGAAGTGGCATTAGGCACAATTCACAACAAAGATTGGCACCAGAAATGTAGGCCTATATTTCTGGCACCTATCTTTCACAGAGGCACGATTCTCTATAGGGTGCCATCGTGTGATTGACATGTGATCGGCGGCCGCTTTTTAGGCAGCTGCTGATATCATCTCCCTATAGAGAATCTGGGCATAAGTATCCTTGAATATGGAGGTAGTCTTCCCTGTGTACCTACTTTTCAGATTTATTTAATTTGAATTTACTATACCGCCTTTAATTGCTGTAGCAGAGCAATATAAAAGTCTACAATGTAAAAGAAAGGCATTCCAAATGTAAATAAGACAGAATCAATCACACTAAGTCTCCATACAAACTAATATTATAACACAGAAAGGGGCAGGGAGGTGGAAATAGAGATTCTGGGATTGGCAGCAATCAAGTCCCATGGGGCATGTAACACAAAAATTTAGAATTCTTGTGCCCTTCATCAATGCTGAGCCTGTACCACAATTCCCTCCACAGAAGAAATATGGCACCTTTCAAGGACTTCTCTGTAGGAGATCCTGTCTTGCCCTCTTATATTCCAGGTGAGTCCCAGCAGTGGCATAGTAAGGTGGTGGGGGACGGTCTGCCCCAGGCATCATCTTGGCGGGGGCGCTTGTACCCATCCTCCTTTTCATTCCCCCTTCTCCTTTCCCCCCCATCTTGGCAGGGCCGCTGGCATTTGTCCTCCTTTTTATCTCCCTCGCTCCCCCCCCCGCCACTACTGTGTGTACATGCCCCTTACCTTCCCTGTACCTCTTTAACGTTCCCAACATGAACAGCAACCCCAACCTGCTGCTTGCGTTAGTGTCAGCTCTTCCTCTGATGTCACTTCCTGGACCCACACCTAGGAAGTGATGTCTGAGGAAGAGCCGATGCTGACGAGAAAAGCAGGTCGGGGTTGCTGCTTACACCGGGGACAAATGTATGGAGGAAAGGAAGGGGTGGGCACACACAGCAGGAAGGGGCGGGGAAGGAGCGGATGGGGGTGGGAGATGGAGAAGAGGGCGAGGGAGGGTTGCCACCGCCCCAGGTTCCTCTCACCCTCGCTGCACCAGTGGTTCCCAGGGATAGCTGGTGGAATTGCTCAAGTTGCCTGAGGCGTCTGCAGTATAGTATCCAGGATTCATATCTGTACAGCAAGGTGGACAGTGCTACCGCCTGGAATGCTTTGACCTTAGAGGCAAGTCTCAGCACTCTCTTCTCCTGTAGACGATGATGGAGTCTGCCAAAGGAAGAGCTTGCTCTAGCAATCTTATCAACATTAGAAAAAATGCTGCCAAGCTAATGCAACTTCTTGTGTGCATTGAGTAGGATGCTGCGTACTCCTCTGCTGCCAAAGTTCACACTTGTCTGCTGTGTTGATGTTGAATCCGCCAGATATTTAATGCAAATAGCTCCTGGTTGGTTAAATAACACTTAGCAGGCTACGTACAATGCGAGATGTCTGATGAATATTAGTGCTTAGAGGCTAGCCCGATCACTGGCTATGCTGCACAACATACCCAGTTAGCACTAATATTTATTGGCTGATCGGCTAAGTTGAATGGCTAGATAGACCCGCTTAAATAGCAAGTCTATCATTTGCTACTATAGCATTGCTGGCCAGCTGATGAATATTGGCTTAGCTGACTATAGTTTTAGTGGCTAAAATTAGACTAGAAATTCAATGCCGGTCAATGGATATGGCCCGGCATTGAATTGCTGAGTTTGCCGCTGACCGCAGGAATCAGCTCGGCTAACTTCTGCAGTCTGAATATTGGCTTCAATGTGCCTTTAGCCTCTCTCTGGTCTTCAGTTATTGTCAATCAGCGTAAGCACCTTCCAGCTACCAATGTTCATATTGTGGTTTAGTTTTCAACCACATTATTGCAGGCTCTTGAGATGGTGAGCAATTTTTAAGGCCTCTTATCAGTATTTGCCACATAAGGCACATTGGGGCTCATAATCAAAAGAAAAAACATCTAAAAAGTGGCCTAAATGGCTACTTGGACGATCAAAAAGCCTGATCGTCCAAGTACCCATAATCAAAGCTGGTTTTAGATGTATCTAAAACCAGCTTAGGCCTTTCCCCTGCCTCTAAACGCACAGAGAGAAAAGAGGCGTTTTTAGAGGAGGGGAAAGGGCGGGCGGTGGGCGGGAGGTGGGCCGACCTAGACCTAGGCGTGCAGCAGCTATAACCAAAACTTTAGGCAGGTTGCCTAGTCAGCACTTATACGTTTTGACTTAGACCAAGTCAAAACAGGTATAAGTGCTGAAAAGGGGCCGCTGAGCTGATCGTGGCTGGCGTGATCAGTCCAGTAGTTCAGTGGCCCGGCAACCTACCCCCCCCCACCACAACCATTGCGGCAGGAGAGATGCCTCATCTCCCATACCACGATGCGATCACCCCTCTACCCGAACTGCTGCGATCCATGGCAGGAGAGATGCTCAATTTCTCCTGCCGCGGGTTGTGGCAGTTCGGGAAGAGGAGTGATCGCATCGTGATATGGGGCAGGGGAGATGGCTAATCTCTCCTGCCGTAATACATCACCCCCACACACACACATTATTGGGGCAGGAGGGAGCCCAAGCTCTCTTACCCCGCGCCTCCCCTGATTACGTTCGGGGCAGGAGGGAGCCCAAGCCCTCCTGCTCTGCGATCTCTAATCCTCCCCGAGTCCAATGGGGCCAGGAGGGAGCCCAAGCCCTCCTGGCCACGCGACCCCCACCCCCTACAAGATCAGGCAGGAGGGAGCCCAACCCCTCCTGCCCAGGTGGACCCCCTACCCCCACCCCCACTAAAATACAGGCAGGAGGGATCCCAGGCCCTCCTGCCCTCGAATTGCCCCCCCATGACCTCACCCTCGTTCAGCCCCCCCCGCCGACCCGCAACCCCCCCCCCCCGCCGACCCACGACCCCCCCGCCGATCCCACGACCCCCCCTACCCTCAATCTCACCCTCCATACCTTGTCAACGTTGGCCGGACGGACAGGTGCCAAGCCTGCCCGTCTGGCAGGCCAACCGGCTACGGAATGGGGCCGGATTGGCCCAGGCGGCTTAAACCCCACCCACAGGTGGGGCCTGAGATGCCTGGGCCAACTAGAATAGGCCTGGGAGCCTTAGGCTCCTCCTGTGGGCGGGGCCTTAGGCACATGGGCTTCTTTAACTTCCAGCTGGCTTAGGACTCTCTCTCTGACCAGTGGGCAGTTGCCCTAATTGCACTCCCCTAACACTATTTCTGCCATGTGTGACTGAAGTATTCTGTTAGCTTGATTTTTCTCTATAGCATTCTGTAGTAATTTGGTTTGTTCAGTTTTCACAATAGTGGAGGGAATATTTGTGAAAGGGAGGGGAGACAGGGGTTTTGTTGATCCTTGCTCTGTATTATTTGTGTTTATAAATTGACAATTATACAAAATATTGTCTCTTTTTATACTTTAATAAAATAAGTTCAGTATAAAATCATAACCAGTGGTTCCCAAACCCTGTCCTGGAGGACGCCCAGCCAGTCGGGTTTTCAAGATATCCCTAATGAATATGCATGAGAGAGATATGCATGTAATGGAAGCGACAGGTATGCAAATCTCTCTCATGCATATTCATTAGGGATATCTTGAAAACCCGACTGGCTGGGGGGTCCCCCGGGACAGGGTTTGGGAACCACTGATCATAACTATTTGAGGCTTGTGCGGGTGGGATCTCATAGTTTGCAGGGCAGGGACGGGGACGAGCTCACAGGAATGGGTCGGGAACGGTGATAAATTTTTCCCCCATGTCATTTTCTACCTCCTACGCATTCTTAGGTGCCAGTAGGTGCAGTATTTAGGTCAGGGTTTTCATGGTTTAAATGAGTGCATCTAAGTGAAACCATGCCCCAAATCTGCCACTAATCACATCTACTTGCCAGTAGGCGCCTCAGTGTAGATATCTATCTCAAAGTGGTAAGTTTCTAAAATTGTTTTTAATGGCACTTTCAAGTATCAGCACTGATTAAGCCAATTAAAAAAATTAAGTTAGGTACTTAGATTGCTTTAATATTATCTTTAACATGTAATGCTACTCTTATCCTGTTTTTTCATTCCCCATCTTTCCTGAATATATTATAGCCCATTATAGGTATATCCTAGTCATGGTTCTCTGTGAACCAAGTCTCTGTGACCACCACTAAATCCAAGTCAGCCTCTTCCATCACAGCCAGAACCTTATTTCCCATACTAAGGGCATTAGTATACAATCCTTTCCAGATGTTGCACCCTTTTCCCATTTCTCTACAGGTGGTTAATGCTTTATTTGCTTTGGGGGCTGATATTCAGACCACGGGAAGCAGGCCACCTAACTCCTGCAATCAGCGCTGAGCCTGGATATTCAATGCCAGGCTGTTTTCAGTGACCAGCATTTGAATATCTGGAGGGGGGGGGGGGGGAAGGAGGGTTAGCGGCTATAACTTAACCAATAACCAATAACCTTAAGTCAATATTGAGCATTGGCCACTTTAGTGGCTAAAGATAGTCCTGTTATTTAAGGGGCCTGATTTGGCTGCTAAACATGGCTGGTCAGTGCTCAATATTAGTGCTTATCAAGTGATTTTTTATTTATTTAATTTTCTATACTGTTCTTCCAGAACATAACATAACATCATGCTTATTAACCACGTAACCATATGTTCAATGCGGTTTACAATAGACTAAAAACAAAGAACAATGTCATTAAGAATAGAATAAGATTATATTATAAGTTTATTATTATATGTTTTATATGATAATGGAATATATGGGAGGAAGGATGGGAAAGGGGAAGGGATAAGAATTTATGAAATATATCAATGATTGTTTGTAAGTGATGTATTTATTGTTAATATGAATGAATATATTTAGCACTTAATGTATTTTTGAACATGAATAAAGAATTAATAAAAAAAGAACAGAATAAATTATTTAACCAAGTATTTTGAGAAAAGATAAGTTTTCAACTGAATTCTAAAATGTTTATAGGAATAAGCAGTAAGCAACAACGATCAGAATTATTTATCATGGGAAGCTACTTGAAATGCCAGAGTATGGTCCAGAAATTTCTTGCTTTTACAGCCTTGTACAGAGGGAAAATTAAACAAGGCGTGAGATTTTCAACTATGTTTGTACGATGCTATAGAAATCTATTAACCAGGTAGGGCGGAGCAGTGCCATATAAAACCTTATAACAAAAACAACCCAACTTAAACAAAACACGAACCTCCATCGGCAACCAATGTAACCTGCAATAAAATGGCGTAACATGGTCATACTTCTGATGTCTTCCAGTAGTGGTGTGCCTGCCTGGTCCTACGCTGTTCACTAAATGGTTGCTGTCAGTTCTCATGGGACTCACGAGAACTGACGGCAGCCATCCAGTGAGTGGCGCAGGACCAGGCAGGCGCACCGCTTCCAGAGGACATCAGGAGGCAGCTGCCAGGATTAAAAAAAGATACCAGGGCGGCAGGCAAGCCCCTGAAAATGGGACATTTCTGCATCATGCCCCTAAAAATGGGACATTTCGGTGTCCCGAAGCTGTGCTTTGAGACAACAGGAAAGGCTCCCTAAAAACATGATGGTCCCATTCAAAATGGGACATATGATCATGTTAGCCATACCTCTCCCTATGCACCCTAGCATCCTTCTAGTTTTCGCCATCACCTTTTCAACCTGTTTGGACACCTTAAGATCTTCACCTACAATCACACCCAAGTCCCGCTCTTCGTTGTGCATATAAGTTCTTCACCCCATACACTGTACCGTTCCCTCTGGTTTTTGCAATGCAAGACCTTGCATTTCTTAGACTTAAATTTTAGCTACCAAATTTCAGACCATTCTTCAAGCTCTGCCTGGTCTTTCTTCATGTAATTCACACCATCCTGGGTATCTACTCTATTGAAAATTTTGGGTTCATCCTCAAAGAGGCAAATCTTACCCAACAGCCCTTCAGCAATTTTGTTTATAAAAATGTTAAAAAGAACAGGCCCAAGAACAGAACATTGAGGCACACCACTGGTAACATCCCTTCCTCAGAGCAATCTCCATTGATTATTACCCGTTGTTGCCTTCCATTCAACCAGTTCTTGACCCAGCCCGTCACTTTGGGACCCATCCAGAGGGCACTCAGTTTATTTATTAGTTTATTTATGGCCCTATCGCTTTGCCTACCTATATTTTAGCTAGCTCCTCACAAACACAACCCTCTGAAAATCGATCAGGGTCTACCACTCTTCCATCCCTATTCACGTTTGTCTTCTGCAGTCCCGCTCCTGGCGCTGCAGCCATGAACACAGAACAGAAATTTGTTAAGCAATTCAGCCTTTTCTTTATCAGCTTCTATATATTCCTCCCCTTTACCTTTGAGTCTCACAATGTCAGCTATTTTTTCTTCCATTTGTATCTTTGCTTTCCTGACTACATGACCTGCCTCTCTTAACTTTTCCAGATATTTTTGCCTGTCTTCTTCTTTCTGCTATCTTTTGCAGTTTATGAAAACTAACCTCTTATTCCTTACCTTCTCAGCTACTACTTTGGAGAACCAAAGTGGCCTTCTTTTCCTCTTACTTTTACTTATTTGCCTTACAAAAAGGTTTGACGCTCTTACAATTACTCCTTTCAGTTTTGCCCTCTGCATTTCCACTCCTTACAAACATTCCTATACTAAACTTTAGCATGCTCTAGATCTGTGTTTCCCAAGTTAGCCCTGGAATGCCCCATTGCCAGTCAGGTTTGCAAGTTATCCACAATGAATATGCATGAAAGAGATTAGCATAAAATGGAGGCAGTATATGCAAATCAAGTTCATGAATATTTATTGTGGATAACCTGAAAACCTGAATGGCAAGAGAGTATTATTCCAGGACTGACTTGGGGTGCACCACTTTAGAGTGGTTAGCATATGCTATTTGCTGCTATGTCCATAGGGGATAGATTCCGTACAAATGTAAGGAAGTTCTTCTTCACCCAGAGAGTGGTAGAAAACTGGAACGCTCTTCCGGAGTCTGTTATAGGGGAAAACACCCTCCAGGGATTCAAGACATAGTTGGACAGGTTCCTGCTAAACTGGAACGTACGCAGGTGAGGCTGGACTCATTTAGAGCACTGGACTTTGACCTAAGGGCTGTCGCGTAAGTGGACTGCTGGGCAATTCTTATGTTCTTATGTTCCTCCTAGTGTGCATTAATATGTAGGGCTCCTTTTACAATGCTGTGGTGGTAGCGATACCCAGTGCGGCAAATGCAACAAAACCCATAGGAATTAAATGGGCTTCGTTGCATTTGCCGCGTGGGAACAGCTATCGCAGCTTTGAAAAAGGTACCCTTAGTGAACATGGCTCTTACATGTGCAAAATCAATTGAGCTCACATTAACCAACAAATTAATGCACATACAATCAATTTTTATAACTTAATAAGCTCTCATGCATGTTAATCATTTTTATTCATTTAAAATGAATGTGAGATATGAACTGAAAAAAATCCAGATATTGGGAAGAGGTCTGAAAAATCAAAAAACAATGTAAATTGTTTGCCTATGCACGCTCCTATCATCCAGTCAATTCATCAGTGGTCAAATAGGAGTTATCAATGAAGAAAAAGAATATGAAAGAGTGTGAAGCACAGAGAAGCTAGATAATTCCCATTTCTGTTGTGTTGTGTTGAATCCCATCCCGTTATTTCCCTGAGCCTAACCCAGGCTTTCTTGAATTTGGTTATTAGTTGTTCCCCCTATCGCCCCCACTCCACCCCTCCCCACTCCCAATCACCTCCACTAAGAGGCCAGTCCATATTTATACTGGCATGCTTAGAAAAAAAAAAAAAACAACTTTAGTAAAAGGAAAATACATGGGAAGCCTTGGAAAATGAAAGCCAAAAGCTGGAGGAGAGAGAATAATTAGGTGTACAATCGGTTCTGTCATTTTGAAATGTGCTTTGAGCAGATTTTTTTCTTTTTTTGTTGCCGAGATAATTGTTTGCACTGTTTTACCCACTGGGCAGACACAGTCTTTATTCTGAGCCTGCCACAGATGAGACTTTTCATTCCGCATCTGTTTCTCCTGCAGTCACATTGGCAAATTCACACTTGATATCTCACAGTGTGCTGGCACCGAGTCAAAACGCATCTGAGAGTGCAATCAGGAGAGTCAATATTTGTTTCACACATACTTGAAACTTTCCTTACATTAGGGCAACATCTTATGTGATAATGGCATCACACACCCAACTTCAAAATATAAAACAAAGCAAAGCCAAACAAAAAGATATTTGCCCCCATTCTGCACGGGGGGGGGGGGGGGGGGGGGAGGGGGGGGCAGAGGAGTGTTTCACAAAGGAATTCTTTAGGTGAAAGACAGGGCTTAAAAAATCTGGATTGCACAACCAGTTAGGTGAGTTGTATTTGTATACACTGGAGTCACAATGGGTATCCTGGAGACAAGGAATATTCAGCTTATTTTATGTACAGTCACAGTGGGTATCCAGAAAATCAGGCTGGGTTTGGGAACAGCAGGACAGGAAAGTGAAGCCCTGGTTTAAGAGGCAGGTGATGGTCATTCACAGTTTGGGCTCAGCCCACATACCAGGACCTAAGTTTAGTGGGCTGTGGGTTTCCCAGTGATTGAGTATAGTGGACTTTTCAGATTGGTGGGGCTGAGGGAAACCCCAGAGGTTGGTGCACAAACAATATAGTGATGTCTATGGACAAAATGCATTCCAATTCTCCTCAACGTCTCATGGCACATAGATTATTAAGGGCTTCTCTGATAGTAAGTTTAAAATGTTAATCTGTAGGGGGAAATGCAGCAGTGAGGATGCAGTTCTGACTGCTCCCGACACTCCCAGACAAATCAGCATTTGATTGCCAGTGAATTTTAATGCAGAACACTGACCATAGAAGATGATATTTATAGCCTCATCATCGGTTCTGGATCGTATTGGGGCTCCAATGGTGACATCAAAAAAAAGGACTGACCAAGCAGGCGATGGTGGACTCCAAGATGGTGGAGGCCTCCCCACCATCTCCTTCGACAAGCTCGGAATGGGCAGCAGAGATAATAGCAGAAGTAAAATCTGCTGTGGAGCTTACAATTGGCTGGCAATTGCAATTACTGCATTTTTCACTCCATAAGACGCACCTGACCATAAGATGCACCCTAGATTTAGAGGAGGAAAACAAGAAAAAAAAAACATTCTAAACCAAATTCTCCCTGCTAGGCTCTGCACCCAACCCCATACTCCTTGCCAGGCTCTGCACCCTGTCCCGCCTCCCTGCCAGGCTCTGTACTCTGTTCCCCCTCTGGTGGTCTAGTGGTAGGCAGGGACAGGGCAGGTAGGGACCGGGCACAGGGCAGGCAGGCCTAGTGGCCTAGTGTATTATGCATTTCCTTGGAGACAACACATAAAAATTCAGCCTGATCTTCATTTCCATAATTATAGGAAGAGCCAATACTCACCACTCACTGCTGTATTTCTGGAAACTGGTCTCTTCCCCTTTCACTTCCCTTGACATAATCAGCAGAAACTCTGACTGGTGGTCCCGCTCATAGCCATATGGGGAACCTATATTGTAGAATTCAACTTCCTCCAACACTCCTTCTTCTGCTAAGTCCTTGTTAATGACTCAAATAATTGAGTACTAGCCCAAAATAGGTTGGGTCTCAATCTATTAGATAAGCACCTGCTGGGTGGTGAGGAAATGCCCGCAACGTTCAGCTTGACCTATTTGGAGAAGCTCACCGAGTGGGCACCCCTCTCTCCGGGTGGCATGCCGGCACACCTACAGCAATGAGCCCGCTAAAGTCACAGCTCTTCTCTGCCATTGCAGCCCCTACTTCTGCTCCCAAAGCCCTGCACTGCACACACAGGAAGTGCTCGAGCTTTGCGAGCATCCCCTCACCCTCCTCCTCTGAGCAGTCACCCAGCACTCTCTTTCCACTTCCTGTCTGACTGGAGGTCACACAAACAGCAGGGGTCCAACCAGTGAAGCCCTAGGGGAAGGAGTCATATTGTTAACCAGCCATTCACGGAATGGTGCGAGCCAAGGCAGGAAGCGAAAAACTCACACCTGCCTTTTGCGCTGCTCTGATTGCTGCTGCTGCTCGGGAGAAAGCCGGAGGGAAGGGCAGGAGGCTGAAAGCTCCTGCCCTACACCACTGGCGACAAATCAGGACCTATATTGCCTCTACACAAATGCGAGGAGCCTCAGGGCCAAAATGGGAGAGTTGGAAATTATAGCCAGTCAAAAAGCCCTAGACATAATTGGAATCACAGAAACGTGGTGGGCTGATGACAATAAATGGGATGTAGTCATACCAGGGTACAAACTTTACAGGAGAGATAGGACGCACAAGAAGGGTGGAGGAATAGCGCTATACATAAAGGACTCCATACCCTCAACCAAAATGGAAACAGCAGTAAGGGCGGACGGCTTGGAATCAATATGGGTTAAGCTACCAGGAGGATCTGGAGCAGACGTCAAATTGGGTCTATACTATCGTCCGCCTGACCAATCGGAAGAAATTGACCGGGACCTGGAGACTGAACTGCGGCAGGTATGCAAAAATGGAAGTGTGGTGGTGATGGGGGACTTCAACTACCCTGGGATAGACTGGAGTATCGGGCACTCAAGTTGCGGGAGAGAGACCAAATTCCTGGAAGCCACGAGGGACTGTTTCCTGGAGCAGCTGGTCACAAAACCTACACGAGGAGAAGCTACTCTTGATCTAATCTTCAGTGGACTGGGGGGACCTGCAAAGGAAGTAGCAGTATTAGACCCACTGGGGAACAGCGATCATAACATGATCCAGTGCAGACTAGAACTGGGATCATCCAGGGTGAAAAGAACCACATCAACAGCGCTCAACTTCAGAAAAGGGAATTATGATGCAATGAGGAAAATGGTGGGGAAGAAACTCAACGGCAGCACAAGGAAAATAGAGTCCGTAGAAAGCGCCTGGACCCTGCTCAAGCGTACGGTGCACGAAGCACAGAACCTGTACGTCCCCAGGTTCAGAAAAGAGTGCAAGAAAAATCGAATAAAGAACCCAGCATGGATAACGGCTGCTGTAAAAAAGGCGATCAGTGACAAGAAAGCATCGTTCAAAAAGTGGAAACAGGATCAAACGCAGGCCAACCAAAAGGATCACAAGGAAAAACAGAAGGAGTGCCACCAAGTGGTTAGGAGAGCAAAGAGGGAATATGAAGAGAGACTAGCGGGAGAGGCAAAAAATTTCAAATCATTCTTCAGGTACGTAAAGGGAAAGCAACCAGCGAGGGAGGAAGTGGGGCCCTTGGATGATGGGGATAGAAAGGGAGTAGTGAGGGAGGAAAAAGAAATAGCTGACAAGTTAAACGACTTCTTTACGTCGGTCTTCACGAGGGAAGACACATCCAACATTCCGGAACCAGAGGAAATAGAAAATGGAGATCAAGATAGCAAGCTGGTCCAACTAGAGGTGAGCCAGGAGGATGTCCTCAGGCAAATAGACAAGCTAAAGAGCGACAAGTCGCCAGGTCCAGACAGCATTCACCCAAGGGTGCTCAAGGAATTAAGAAATGAAATAGCAGAGACACTTCAGCAAATATGCAACCTATCCCTAAAAACTGGAGAGATCCCGGAGGACTGGAAAATAGCTAATGTCACGCCCATCTTCAAGAAGGGTTCAAGGGGCGACCCGGGAAACTATAGGCCGGTGAGCCTCACATCGGTCCCGGGAAAGATGATGGAGGCGCTGATTAAGGATGGCATCTGTGATCATATCGAAAAAAATGGACAGCTAAGGTCGAGCCAGCATGGGTTCTGCAAGGGTAGGTCGTGCCTCACAAACTTGTTGTACTTCTTTGAGGGGGTAAATAGCCAGGTGGACAAAGGTGAACCCATAGACATAATTTACCTAGACTTCCAGAAAGCCTTCGATAAGGTACCACATGAGCGGTTGCTCAGGAAACTATGGAATCACGGGGTGCGAGGGGAGGTCCACCGATGGATCAAAAACTGGCTGTCAGACAGGAAGCAGAGGGTTGGTGTAAAGGGCCACTACTCAGACTGGCAAGGGGTCACGAGCGGGGTTCCTCAAGGGTCAGTGCTGGGACCGCTCCTGTTTAACATATTCATCGACGACCTGGAGGCGGGAACAAAATGTGAGGTCATCAAATTCGCAGATGACACCAAACTATTCAGCAAGGTTGAAACCACGGTAGATTGCGAGGATCTCCAAAGGGATCTTACGACACTGGAAGAATGGGCGAAAAAGTGGCAAATGAGCTTCAACGTGGGGAAATGCAAGGTCATGCATATAGGGAGAAGGAACCCGATGTTCACTTACAAAATGGGGGGATCAACGCTAGGGGTCAGTAAGCTGGAAAGAGACCTGGGAGTGATGGTAGACACGACATTGAAGGCATCGGCACAGTGCGCCACAGCCTCGAGGAAAGCAAACCAAATGTTAGGTATCATTAAGAAGGGTATCTCGACCAGAACGAAGGAAGTCATCCTGCCACTGTACCGGGCTATGGTGCGCCCGCATCTGGAATACTGTGTACAGTACTGGTCACCGTACCTCAAAAAGGACATGGCAATGCTTGAGGGAGTCCAGAGAAGAGCAACTAAACTGATTAAGGGTATGGAAAACCTTACATACACTGACAGACTGAAGAGGCTGGGGCTGTTCTCCCTGGAGAAGCGGAGACTCAGAGGAGATATGATAGAGACCTTCAAGATCCTGAGGGGCATCGAAAAGATTGACATGGACAGATTTTTCAATTTGAAAGAAACCACAAGAACAAGGGGTCACTCGATGAAATTGAAGGGGGACAGGTTTAGAACAAACGCAAGGAAATTCTTTTTCACACAGAGGGTGGTGGACACATGGAACACCCTTCCTGAAGCCGTGATAGGAAATAGCACAGTACAGGGTTTCAAGGAAGACCTGGATAGGTTCCTGGAGGACAAAGGGATTGAGGGGTACAGATAAGAGCAGTGGAAGGTTTAGAGATAAGTGTAGAGGTAGGCATAAAATTAGTCAGGGACTGCTGCTCAGGCAATATGCCTGATGGGCCGCCGCGTGAGCGGACCGCTGGGCAGGATGGACCTCTGGTCTGCCCCAGCGGAGGCGACTACTTATGTACTTATGTACTTATGTACTTATGTTGAAGAGCACAGGTCCAAGCACCGAACCCTGCAGCTCTCCACTTGTGACGCTTTTCCAGTCAGTATTGTCCATTTACCCCCACTCTGTTTCCTATCTGCCAAACAATTTTTACTCAACGTGAGTATCTCACCCTCGATTCCATGGCTCATAATTTTTCGATGTAGTCGTTCATGCGGGACCTTGTCGAATGCCTTCTGAAAATCCAGATATATAATGTCGACCGGGTCACCCTTGTCTATCTGCCTGTTCACTCCCTCGAAGAAGTAGAGTAAGTTCGTCAAGCATGATCTTCCTTTGCTGAAGCCATGCTGGCTGGTCCTCATCAGATTGTGTCCATCAAGGTGATCAATGATGCGGTCCTTTATCAGCGCCTCTATCATCTTTCCTGGAACCGAGGTCAGAATCACCGGTCTGTAGTTTCCTGGATCTCCCCTCGAACCTTTCTTGAAGATTGGCGTAACATTCGCCACTTTCCAGTCTTCCGGAATCCTTCCTTATTTGATCGACCGATTGGCTGTTAGTTGGAGCAGTTCAGCTATAACCCCTTTCATTTTCTTCATTACCCTCAGATGGATGCCATCCGGTCCTGGGGATTTATCATTTTTAAGCCCATCAATCTGCTTGCATATCTCTTCTGGTCTGACCGTCAACCCTGTCAGTTTCCCATCTTCATTTCCTGCGTATAGCCTGCCAGCTTCTGGTATGTTGTATATATTCTCTTTGGTAAATACAGACGCAAAAAATGTGGCTTTGTCCTCCTTTAGTACTCCCTTTATTCTATGGTCATCCAACAGCTCCACCACTTCCTTCGTGGGTCGTTTTCCCTTAATATATTGAAAGAACGTCTTGAAGTTTTTTGCCTCCTTGGCAGTTGAAAAGCTGTGATTGACATCTTCTGCAAGATGCTCGCGAGCATAGATGGATAATCATTTTAACCTATTTTATAAAGTACCAGACTATTTATTTTTTGTTCCCTCCCTTTTGTTTTGATCCTTCTCCCTCTCTTTCTCATTATACAAATGTATTTCTACCCTTCTCCATTTTGTATCGGTATGTTAATGTTTGTCTGTGCGTTTGATTGTTTGTAATATTAATTGTAATTTGTTTTTAACTCATGCCCTTTTTATTTTTTGTAAATTTAATTATCTCACTAGTTATTCCCATCTCTAGATCTCTGAAAGCAATCCTTGCAAGCTGATCTTGAGAATTTCCTAGTGAAGGAAAGGCCTGTGTCAATGTACATATGAGCATTCACTGTTGAAATATAACCTTTTGTTGAATTTGCTACGGCACTTCTACTAGGAAGGGTAAGAAACCACCGGAATCTTCAGGTTAGACACTCAGGGCTGGATTCTGTAATGGGCGCTTAAAGTTAGGAACCTATTGCATCTCAATCACACTTAGGTTCTCATTACAGAATCGTGTTTAGCGGTGCCTAACTTAAAACTTAGGCGCCTGTAATATAGGCCAGGATTTTAAAGACCTACATTACAGGCGCCTAAGTCCTTAGAGAATCGCACCTAGTTCAAGTTCAAGTTTATTAAATTTTGATTTTACGCAATATCAAATATTTCAATGCGTATTACATAATTGTAATGTACAATAGAAACCAGGGATGACAAATACAAATACAAATAAGACAAAATACAGACTAATCATTATGTTCTATTAATACAAATTGAAACATGTAGGTAAAAGGTGGAAATACAATTTAAATAATTTATAATATTAATAAAAAAGAAGAAAAAAAAAAAAGGGAACAATTAAGGTTTGTACATAAGGGTATGGGAGGTGTAATATTAGGAATAATTAATCGGTTTAATATTAGAAAAATTTTAATATAAAGAGTGTAAGAAGATCCAGATTAATATTAATGATAATTTGATAGAAAAGAAAAAAAGAGAATTAAGATTAAAAACACTTATAGTTTCTATATTGATGTTCTGCTCATTTAATTCCTTAAAGGACAAGTATTGTGTTTATTACGATTACTATCTATGTATTGAATGCATCTTTATAAAGAATGCTTTTCAGACCTCGTTTGAATTTGATTAGTGGCACTTAAGTTTTTCTCCACTCCCTATACACACCTACTTTGGTGTTAGGCGCTGCTAGGCGCCATGCAATAGGTGCCTTTCTTTTATAGAATAGGCGCCTATCTCCCAATTAATTTTTTTTTTTTTTTTAAAATTATCAGCTTGTAATTGAGGCCAATTTACTAATTAAGTTAGATGCCTAACCTTAGGCACCTCTTATAGAATTTCCCCCTTAAAAAGACGAGCATTCATTGTTATCATCCTTGGTCAGTACCGACCTGACATTAATAATCTGGATTTACACATGCTGTACATGCAGCCACCTTTAGGGTGTCATCTATTGAACATTTACAAAATAGCAGAAAGAAATGTGATTGAGAATGAAAGCTTCCCTTGTGCTATGTAAACAGGCCTCTACATACCTGGATCGAACTGAATTAGCCTGGATGGACTTGGGCTGAAATCCTTTCCCAGCACAGCTGATATTTCATTCACCTGAATAAAAACATAAAGGATAAACACTGTACGGAATAGGGTATGGTACAGAATAGCTTGATTTTGTGCCAGAAGATGATTCCGCATGCAGTGGTTTGTGGTTTGTCAGTCACTGGTTATGCACAGTTTGCTATGGTTGGAGATTTGAGCTATGAATAACAAGCACAGAGAGTGATTCTGATTAAAAGTACTACATGTACATTTAGAAGCAAAGGTACTGTAACTCCCAGGAGAATTCTGGAAAAAACTGCTTAGCAAGACAGATAAAAAAACCAAACTGCTTCCTTATGAATAGGAATAAAAAGGAACCTTTAGGGAATCACCTAAGATGGGGTGTGTGAAGGGGCATAATCAAAAGATATGTCTAAGTCCGATTGGTACATATGGCACTAGACGTCCAAAGTTAGCAGCAGAAAAATGTCCATTCTTGAAAAATATGTCTAAAATATTAGTTTTTGAGAATCATCTATCTGGATATCCAGGCTATTGTTTGTCCAGAGCGCCACGTCATCTATCTTTATACCACATTCTCGACCAAAATTTCATCCAAGTCCCAAACACCTGGAACAAGACCTTTTGGACGTGGGAGGGGCCAACATAAGGACTACAGGGGTTATAGACAGGTGGGTATAGTGGGTTTTGGGGGGCTCACTATAACCTATAAGAAAGTTCTGGTTAGCTGTTTATGTGGCATCCTTTTTGTGCAGTTCACAGCAGTGCCCTGTAAGGTGCCCCACTACTCTGTTGCCACGTCTGGGTGGCCAGTCCATCACCTTGCTGGCCCCTCCCATGTCCAAAAGTGCTTGTTCTAGGCGTTTTTGACTTGGATGAATTTTTGGACGAGAATGGGGGTCCAAAGATAGATGACTTAGTGGTCTGGACAATCAAACGGCTGGACGTAAAAGTAAACGAGTCTAAAAAAAAAACCCGTATTTTGGATGTATTTTTCAAGAATGGACTTTGGACATGTCCGACTTTGGGCGACTAGCGACTTAGGCCCAAAACGGACTTAGACGTATTTTTTGATTATGCCCCTCTAAGTTCTTACCTTGCTAATATATTTTCTAATAAATATGTGTGTCATTCTGGAGCCCCGCCCTGTCAGTTATCTCATGTGCCTACCTACTATCTCAATCAAAAAGTTCAAATTCAAACTGAAATTTGGATGTCAGTCCTTAAGGGTATAAAGACTAAACTATTGCTATAATACATTGGGGTTATACAGTACTTAAGCTACATAAATGTTTCTGTTTTGATTGTTTAATGGCAATATTTAACATATTTATTATGATTTCAGAGAAAAATGAAGTTGTAGTTTGGAGAATTTCCCCTTATCCCTCCTTCACATGTGTTTCTATATGGGGCTATTGCCTGCTTTGGTACAAACTGAAGGGGGCAGGAGAGCCCTTTAGTGAAGAAAGAGGGATTCAAAAGCTGGAATGGATTCCTTCTGCACAGCTCACAAGCATGGGGATATTACCCATCTGTCCAGAATGGCACACCTATCTACTAGAAAATATATTAACAAGTTAAGAACCTAATCTCCTTTTGAATAATTTGTGTGGTGAGTTGTAAGTGGGAAAGCTTCATTGTTGGGGAATATGGAATTTGTAATACAGAATAGAAGCTTCAGGATTTATATTGAAATTCTAACAATTCTGTAGAGAATCCAAATTCCACACTCATATAGAACTTATTGAATGATGCCATCAATTATAATTTTTTATTTATTTATTTAGCTTTATTTATATCCCGTCATACCTTCTCAGTTCAAAACGGTATACAACAAGAGATGCTGTAAGGACAGCGAGGTTACATCAGATCAGAAAGAATTGGGAAGGAGTGGGAGACAGTTGAGTGACCAGGGGTACGGTGGGAACAGGGGGCGAGTAAGAAGAGGTAAGAGAAGAGCAGGATTTAAGGATCAGATAAATTTGCCGAATAAGTAGAGTTTTAGTGATTTTCTGAATGAATGGTATATGGGTGAGTTCAGGATTAGGTCGCTCAAGGTGTGGTTCCAGGTCCCTGTTTGAAAGGAGAGTGTCCTATTGAGGAATCTTTTGAATTTGCATCCTTTGGGAGAAGGAAATGTGAACAGAGGACATAATAGGGCAGAGTACGGTACTGGGGTTTAAGAAAGGATTGGACAATTTCCTACTGGAAAAGGGGATAGAGGGGTATAGATAGAGGATTACTGCACATGTCCTGGACCTGTTGGGCCGCCGCATGAGCGGACTGCTGGGCGCGATGGACCTCAGGTCTGACCCAGCAGAGGCATTGCTTATGTTCTTATGTTCAGTAAAGTACTGCGAGAGTGGCGGAGTTTGTCCTGTAGGGTGAGGTGCTTCAGGAGGTAGGTAGGTGCGGTGCCGAGGAGGGTCTTGAAGCAAAGGCAACCAAATTTGAAGAATATTATGGCCTTGACAGGTAGCCAGTGGACTTTCTTGTAGTATGGGGTGATGTGATCGGATTTTCTCAAGCCAAAGATTAGTCGAATGGATGTGTTCTGGATGAGTCTCAGTTTCTTGATGGCACTTTTACTGGATAGTTGAAACTGGCTGTAGGGGGGAGGATTTCTTTTATGCATGGAATATTGTGGTGTTTTATTGCAAATTTAAAAGTGGGTGAAAGGGGGTTATGAATGTCGCTTTGACTTTCACCTTAACATACCTAGCTGGCTCCCTTGTTGCCACCCCAAATAGTTCTGTCTAGAGACACCACCTTCCAACGGTTTAGAATCCAAACATTCTGCCAACATCACAAAGGCTTTTCTACAACATCATCACACACCTTTACCGGATAGGAATCTATACTACCATGACTGACAGACAATGGCACAGCTTTTCACTTGCTGACTAAGGAGTCCTTTTATTAAGGAACGCTACCGATTTAGCACACGTTAAAGATTAGCATGCGTTAAATGCTAAGGCATCCATTATATTCCATGGGTGCATTAGCATTTAGCATGCACTCTAAATCGGTTAGTGCACCTTAATAAAAGAACCCCTATATCAGAAAGTCACACTTGATCAGTGAGCAACATCTCTGCTCCTTACCAGTATTCTGTTTGACTCACATTACCTTGACAGCAACAAATGCAGAGTCTGTAGGGTTCCCCCGTCTGATGATTTTCAAAGGCAACATTTCTGTAGTTTCACATACATCATACTCGTCCTGTAGCCATTCAATGCAAGACCATGTCAGCTCCAAGCTGTGTGCAAAAGAGAGGAAAGAAGCTCAACAAACTCAATAAAGTCCAAGTGGTGCAATTACTGAGGAAATCTTCGGAAAAGAATGGATCAATGGCAGCATTCTGCAGTGCAACGTGGAAGATCAGGGTTTGATTCCTGAACCTAGCAGGAGCAAAAGATGTATGCAGCATTCATGTTACTTGATAAGGTGGCTTGTGTCTGTGATTAGACAATGACCCATGGACACAGTTTGTCCCCATCCTCATCCCATCTATGCAAATTCAAACTCCATCTTCACCCTGTCTCCGCAACAGCACAAAATCTCATTCATACAAAATGCTCTCCCAGAGGAGGTTATAGCGGAAGCGACTGTCCTAGGATTTAAAATCAAACTAGATGCACATCTCCTTACTAGAGGCATAGAGGGATATGGGATGGGTGACTAAAAACTATGTTAGGTGAACACCTGGCTGGGCCTCCGCGTGTGCGATTGCCGGACTTGATACACTGAAGGTCTGATCCGGAGATGGCGCTTATGTTCTTATGATTGCCTTTCATAAAAAATGATGGAACTATTTCTGTAGAGTTTGAGGACTAGATGCACTAAGATGGTCGGTAAGATTGTGTGGGTCTGCACCGATCCAATTTTTTTGGCCGATTCAGAAAGAGCTATTGATGCTCTAAAAAGTTTTCATGCAAACGATTCAGGCGGTTGTTCGCTGTAATTCCTGACTCGCTGATCTGATGGATCACTGTGAGAGTGACTCTCACACATACGCAGAGTTAGCAGGAGAAGCTTGAACAGCTGAGAGGCAGGGGGAAGCCTCCAGCCATGCTGTTCGGGGCAGAAACCTTTCTTTTTTTTAAACGGGCACAGATGCTGTGTGTGTTACACATATACAATATCTGCCCCATTAAAAAAAAAGCACCCCCTTGCCAATGACAACCCTCCCCAACGATCCCGATGAATGCGGAACTGGGATTTCCACCCCCCCCCCCACCCTCCCCCATGCTAGCAAAAATCAGCAGGAGGGGGAGGTGGGATTGGCATGGTAAGAAGAAATGAACATTCCTCCTGCCATTTTCACTGGCATGGGGGGGAGGCGGTTCCTGGTGCCAATTTATCGGGGAGGGCCATTATTGGCGGGTGGGGGCGTGCTTTTTTTCTAATGGGGCAGATATTGTGCATGTGTAATATGCACCGCATCTGTGCCTATTGAAAAAAAAAAAAAGGGTTAGACAGCTAAGCGACTGGTCTTGATCAGTTGCTTTTTTTTGGATCGCTAAAAGCAATCACTTTTTTAGTGTATTGGGATGCCATGTTAGAGCATCGATCGCTCTACTAGTTTACATGGCATTTTAATATTAATCAGCTTATATGCATGATTGGATTGGGGAATGAGTGACTGTGCAGAATACCAGGCAGTGAGCCTTATTTTGCATTGGGTCGGCAAATGTGATCGTCACTAAAGCTGTTAAAACAGGTTTAGCGATGATCGCTGGCTTTAGTGCATCTGGGCCTAAGTTTACAGGGAAGGGGTGAGGATAGGGTCAAAGCTTGTGGGGATGAGGACAAACCTTATTCCTATGTCGTTCTCTAATTGATTTTAACCAATTAATAGGACAATTGCTTTCTGGGTTCTGGGCAACCCATCTGGGCAATCCATCTCTAGCAACAATATAATTTTTCACAGTAAGAGGTCACCCTAGGGCTGAGGCTATTTGCTTCTCAATCTATACACAATATCTCCTTCCTGTGATCCACTTCCACACACAGATGCATCCTATTAGAAAATAATGTTTTACAAAGTACCTCCTTTATGATCCAGCTCCAGAATAAGCTTCTCAGTCCTGGTCATGCCAGACTGAGGGATAATACAACACTCCGCCCAAACAATCAACAGACCACTGTTTGATTAAAAAAGTGGAGCAATCCAATAGGACGGAGAGAGAAAAGACCTACTCCATGTCCTTACCCTGAAATGCTATATTTTGGATAGAGTCGGTTTGACCCCAAACCTGCAAAGCCAACTATCCTTTTAATTGATTATAATAAAGGGATCACAGACACAGTTTCAGAGAGTTTGAATTTTACAAAGTTACCCTGTGCTGTACAACCTCAGGACTAAAAGACTACTTTAGAATCATTTTGTACTTGATTTTAGAAGAGTTAGAACTCTTCGCTTCAGTTTCTGAGATATCTTTTGGAGGGACTTCTATACCAAGGCCTTGAATGGAAATCCCTTCCCTAGAATGGATCCAACCTGCTCCCTTGGAGAAGAATGTGCAGGCTGAGAGCAATTAAGGGAGAGGACCAGGAAGAAATAAATCTTCTGGGATGTGAATCTGGAAATGCACCATCCCAAGAGTAACACATCCCTCCTACTAAGTTGAGTATGTGCACCCAGTAGAAAGAATGGGGGATTGTTCCTGCTCTGTCATCTCCGAGACCCTATGGGGTGCCAGAGGTTGGCCATTTTTTCTCCTTGAATTCTTTATATAGAATTGTCATTTCCCTGCGTATGTGCAGTTCTCTTTCTTGTAAACCACACTGAGCTATGAGGTTGAAGTGGTATATAAGATAAGAACATAAGAATTGCCGCTGCTGGGTCTCACTTTTGGATCACCACACAATTGTTTTCCACGTATTCACCTTTATAGGACCCCCAGGGACCCCTGAAGAAGACTTTTTTGTCGAAACGCAGACTGTGTTGGGTCCTGTATCCCTAGCGGACTAGGTCCTTTAAGGCTTTTATGTGGATGATTTATTTTTATGTGGATGCAATTATTTTATGTGGATGATTTCAGTGTACCTTTGGAATTTTGACACTTTCAAATAAAGTCCATTTAGGAACATCGTCACTCCACAGAGTTTTTTTGGTTTTCTCAGACCAGTGGTCTATTGTGCCCAGCAGTCCGCTCATGCGGCAGCCCTTAGGTCAAAGGCCAGTGCCCTATTAGAATCTAGCCTTATTTGCGTATGTTCTGTTCCAGTAGGAACTTACACAACCTTGTATTGAATCCCTGAAGGGTGTTTTCCCCAATAACAGCCTCCGGAAGAGCATTCCAGGTTTCTACCACTCTGGGTGAAGGAACACTTCCTTACGTTTGTACGGAATCTTTTCCCTTCTAACTTCAGTGAATGCCCTTTTGTTCTCTTCACCTTGGAGAGGGTGAACAGTCTCGCTTTCTCTACTAAGTCAATTCCCTTCAATGTTATGTTATAAAGAGGTGGGGTTTCTGAAAAGATCAGGGCTTTTTGTGGTTATAATCAAGACCGTTAAGTGATTTGCCCAGAATCACAAGGAGCTACAGTGGGAATCAAATCCAGTTCACCTAGTTCTCAGGCTATACTTAGTTCTTAGGCTACTCCTCTCCACCTAGGTTTACCATTTTACGGGCTGCAAAAATCCGGACACATAGCTCTGTCCTGTACCGCTTCCACCCCAGCCCCATTAAGTTCCACCTTTGGCTCTGCCCCATTCTGCCCCAACCCCTCCCAGTTCAGCCTCCATACCCGCCCCCACAAACCTCCTCTCTTCTTCCCCAACAAGCTCCGGCTGCGTCTGGAGGGCCTGGAGCATATGCAGATGTGTGTGTTGTCATCTACGCATGCTCAGATGCCCTCCAGATACCCCTGGAGCTCGTCAGGGCTTTCCAAAACCCAGACAAATTGTTGGGTTTTGGAAAGTCCTTCTGGGATCCCGGACAGTCCTCTAAAAGGGGACATGTCCGGGTTTTCCTGGATGTCTGGTAACCCTATTTCCACAATTCCATATTTCAGCATTTGCTTGGCTGGCTATGTTAAACTTATGTTAATTTATGGTGTTCTACCTAATTATCTCAGTGAATGCTTTGCCTTATATAGGCTAAGTAGGTCACTGAGATCAGAAAATTATATGCTGTTAGATGTATGGAAAAGAGAAATAAAGTGCGTAAATTGCCAGAGGTTGTGATTAGAGTGGATGGTGTAGCTGGAAAGACTTAAGAGACTGGGGTTGTTCTCCCTTGAGAAAAGGAGACTACGAGGGGATATGATCGAGACATTCAAAATACTGAAAGGAATCGACAAAATAGAGCAGGAAAAAACGTTATTTACAATGTCCAATGTGGCACGGACAAGAGGACATGGGCTGAAGCTAAGGGGGGACAAGTTCAAGACAAATATCAGGAAGTTCTGCTTCACGCAACGAGTGGTGGACACCTGGAATGCTCTCCCAGAGGAGGTAATTGCGGAATCCACCATTCTAGGATTTAAGGGTAAGTTAGATGTACATCTCCTTATGAGTGGCATGAAGTGACATGGGTAGGGGTAGGCTAGATGCACTTCTCTTTATGAGAATCTTGGAGCGATATGGGGACCAAAACTATGCCAGGGTACACCTGGCGGGGCCTCCGCATGTGCGGATCGCCAGACTTGATGGACCTAGGGTCTGTTCCGGAGATGGCGCTTCTTATGTTCTGGTTTTAAGAAAGGTTTAGACAAGTTCCTGGAGGAAAAGTCCATAGTCTGTTATTGAGAAAGACACGAGGGAAGCCACTGCTTGCCCTGAATCAGTAGCATGGTGTATTGCTACTCCTTGGGTTTTGGCCAGGTATTAGTGACCTGGATTGGCCACCATGAGAATGGGCTACTGGGCTTGATGAACCATTGGTCTGACCCAGTGGAGCTATTCTTATGTTCTGCTAAATCTTCTTTCTCTGTAGTTGGACCTGTGTTATGGAGATTCCTGGAATGATATATCTGTGTAAAAATTTAGAAAATGCTACAATTTAGAAAAATGCTGAAAAAAACACATTTCTTTGTTTTTACAATTGGTTGAAATGTCGATTTTTGAATTCAGATGAATAGGAATAGTTCAAAGAGAGGCCTTTTTTATGTTTAAATATGTTTATTGATTTTGCAAAGAAGCCAAAAAGAGAACACAAGTACAAACACAGTGTGCAATGAACTACAACCAAGTCCCACCCCCCCGCCCTCCCTCCCAATAACCCTCCACCCAAGTATCCCACAGTAACAGATGATCCATCCTCCAGTAAACAAACCGAGTTACAGGTTTAACAGATTAACGAGCTTTATGAGTCAGTGTAAGCCAAAATGGTTCCCAAATAGAACAATATAAGCGGCCCTTGGGAGTGTCCAGGGATTGCAAGGACAGTCGCTCCATAGACGCTTGGTGAAGCATAAGAGTACGCCAAAGTGACAAAGTCAGTGGGTCTGAAACAATCCAACAATGTAATATAGTTTTCTTTCCCAAGAGGAAGGCCCGAGCCAAAAAGCCCCGGAAGCCCTTCGGGGACACCCGGGGAAGAAAGTCCAATGTGAAAAGCAGCTCAGGGCGGTTAGTGTAACCGTGGTGCCACATTGAGGCAATATGTTGTTGCAGTTGATTCCAAAAGCCCTGGATCAAGGGACAAATCCAAAATTGATGACCCAAGGTCGCCCAGGGTTGAGCACATTTGAGACAATTGTCTGTGGGGCTAAGTTTAGCGCAGTGTAAGTAGGCTGGTGACCTGTAGAGGCACAAGTAGAATTTATAGTTCAGTTCAAGTAAGGTCACATGAGAGGTGAGGGTAAAGATGTTTTTTAGACCTCGCTGAATGTGTAAGCCAGTCACCTCACAAGGCAAGTCCCCAGACCATCGGGCTGCATAAGAATCATAAGAGATGGACCCCAGACTCTTACGAAGAAAATGGATGTGGAATTTCAGAGGGATCTGGGTTTGTGCTGATAAACAGAGTGCTTCCGAAATGGTCTCCTGACTGTGATTGGTGAGCCCCGCTGGAGGAAGAGATCGAACGTAGGATGCCATCTGAGCATATGCCAACCAGTCCATAGGCGTCCAGTGATACTCAGTCTGCATGACTTGAAATGAAGGCACTGCGCCCTGTGCAGTAACCACCTGAAAAATATATTGTAGATTGGAAGTTCACCACACTGAAAGAGGAAACTTTGACATTCCAGGCGGAAAATCCTTGTTGTCCAGAAAAGGCAAGTAAGCTGTGGCAGTATGGTTAATATGCAGAGATTTACATAATCGCCTCCACACCTGACGGAGCAGTTGAAAAAGCAAGCCACCAACTGGCGGAGGTCCCCGAGGAAAATGTTGAGCGTGTAGCAAATAACTAAAATGGTAAGGGGTGCAAAGAGCGAGTTCCGAGGCAGTCGCCGAAAAATGACGAGTGCCCCGGAACCAGTCATTCAAATGTCTCATTTGACAAGCTTGAGAAAACAGACGAAGACTGTGAAGTCCCAGCCCTCCCTGCGCCCTTGGGAGCATCAAAATGAACAGGGCAATCCTAGCCCTTTTTCCATTCCACAGGTAAGAAGTCAAATATTTCCCCACGCTTCCAAAGGAGGTAATAGGACAGAGTACAATACTGGGTTTCAAAAAGGGACTGGATGACTTCCTGAAAGCGAAGGGGATTGCAGGGTATAGATAGAAGGTTACTCTACAGGACCAAAGCAAAAAGCATATGTGAGTTTTAGGGTAGGAGCACTATCAGGTCCTGGACCTGAGGGGCCGCCGTGTGAGCGGACTGCCGGGCACGATGGACCTCCGGTCTGACCCGACAGAGGCAAGTCTTATGTTCTTATGTTCTTTATCATGCTTAGTTGACAACAAAATAGGAAGCATTTGAAAAACATAAAGCCATTGGGGCAATAACACCATATTATATAAAGCAATTTTACCCATCAGTGATAAAGGAAAGTCCCTCCAAATATGTAGTTTCTGTTGTGTAAGAGTCAAGAGTGGCAGGACATTCAGAGAGTACAAACTAGTGAGATCCATGGGTATCTTAATCCCCAGGTAGGTCAAATGAGTAGAAGCCCAACGTAAGGGAAAAGCCCCCCTCCACCGAGCAGGTATATCTCGGGACAAAGGAAGCACCAATGATTTTTGAAAGTTAAGAACCAAACCAGAATATAAACTGAATTCATCTAAAATGGCTAATGCTCTCGTCAGGGAAACCTGTGGGTCAGACAGGGTTAGTAACATATCATCAGCGAACGCCAATACACGCAACTGAGAGTCCCCCTCCGGAAGGCCCCTCAAACCATCATCCCTCTGTATGGTACGCAAAAAGGGATCCAGATAAAGCAAAAACAACAAGGGAGAAAGAGGGCTACCCTGTTTCGTACCCCGCGCTATCTGGAAGGATTGAGTTCTCGTACCGTTCACTAAGATACTAGCTGTGGGAGACGTGTACAACAAGCGAATCATATTGTAAAACCAAACATTGATACCCATGTAAGAGAGCACAGCAAAAAGGTACTGCCAGTTGACCTGATCAAAGGCCTTGGCCGCATCTAGACTCACCAAAATGCCGGCCATGTGGGTTACTTGAGCTCTATACATGGCCGTCAGCAATCTTCGGACATTGAGGACCGAGTGGTGTTGTTGGACAAAACCCACCTGTTCCGGTAGAATTAAATGAGGAAGCAAGGCAGCTAACCGATTGGCTAATACCTTGTTCATGATTTTAATATTTACATTTATAAGGGATATAGGGCGATATGATTCAATGTCTGTTTCCTGTTTCCCAGGTTTAGGAATTAAGGTTATGTGGGCATGATTAGCACCCTCCGGAAATGCACTACCCAACCCTGCCGCATTATAGTAAGCCTCCAAAGATCCACAAATTTGTAAAAATAAAAGCTTGTAAACCCGTCAAGACCCGGGGCCGTGCAATTCTTGAGTTGTTTCACCGCTAACTGCATTTCTTTCCCCTGGATCGGTCTATTTAAGGATAAACGCATGGGAGAGGACAGTCTGGGCATCCCTGCATCCTCTAAGAAATCACTAGCCTCAGGACCCCAGTCCCCATCTACCGAAGAGTAAAATTGTTTATAATGGCGAAAGAAACAGTCAGCTATAGCTCCTGTTCCAGTTACCTTCGTGCCATCAGGCAAAAGCAAGCAGGGGATATAGCGATTAGGACGCCTAGGTTTAGTGAGAGAAGCAAGTAATCTGCCCGGTTTGTTCCCGTATGTGTAAAATTTATGTTTGGCATGATAGAGATTTTTTTTTAGCACGCTCGTGGAGCAGGGCATTTAGGGCAGCCTGAGCAGATGCCAACAGCTCACTAGAGCGCGGCGTTGGGTGTGCCAAATGTTGTTTTTTAAATGTCAAGCATTGCCGCTCTAGGCGGATAATGCCCTGCGCCACACGCTTCCTATAGGCCACTACATAGGAGATAATATCTCCCCAGAGAACAGACTTAGCTGCCTCCCAAAACAAGAAAGGTGTCTCCCTATGTTGAGCATTAAAACGAAGATAATCTTCCCATTTTTCATTAATGTATTTTACAAAATCCGGATTATCAATTAAATAAGAAGGGAAGCGCCACCCCTCAGAGAGTACATCAATCCATATCGGACAGTGATCCGATACAGAGAGAGGACCAATTTCAGAAGCCTCAATCAGTGAAAAGAGAGGGGTAGAAACCAAAATGTAATCTATTCTGGAAAAAGTGTGGTGTACCCGAGATTGGTGCATGAAATTTTTCTCCCAGGGATGTAACAAACGCCAAGGATCAACGAGATCCAAGGCGTCACACAAATAAGGGAGACCTTTACTAGGAACCGAATGAGGACCCGTCCCCGGCCCAGTGCGGTCCTGCAAAGGGTCCAAGACCTGATTAAAATCACCCAGGACCAATAGTGGACGTGTAAGATCACGTTGGCCAATTTTGACCAGGCCTGTAAAAAATTTATGATCATACTGATTAGGGTCATAGACCAATAGAATATTGAATACACGTTCCGACATTGTCACCCGACAAAAAAGATACCTGCCCAAAGCATCTGCATACAATTGCTCCACCCTTCCTGGAAACCCTTTATGCACCAATAGTGCTACACCCGCATGTTTGTTAGGGGAGGAAGCAGAAAAAATCTGACTCACCCATCCCCTTTGCAATTTAGCATGTTCCACATTGTTCAGTCGGGTCTCCTGTAAGCAGGCAAGATCCGCCTTATGGTGTTTCAATCTACTCAGGATCTTGGAGCACTTCACAGGAGACGTTATGCCACCAACATTCCAGGACAAAAGTCTGAATGTCCTACCACTCACCCGGGCCACAAAAGCACACCTGCCACAACTGTAATTCCAGGAAGGCCTCAGGCGCCCAGCCCTCGCCTAGGGAGTCACCAGAAGTAAGAAGCTCAACAAACCCGTACAAAGAATCAAGCATGCAATACCCAGTCACTCTAGAGGATAAATCAAAAGATACACACTTCCCAACACACAAACCCCCTCCCGCCCTCCATACAGCCCCCCCCTCCCGCCCTCTGAACCCCAGTTCCCAAATTTCCACCCAAAAGCAAATTACCATCCAGTAACCACTAGGATACCGGAAGGCGGAGCACGTCTCTGGTGCCATTGAAACTCGTCCCTCCCTTATACACAGCAAAACAGTGTGTGGAGAGGCCTTTTTTAATGATAATTCTGCTGTGATTGTTTATGTACAGATAATTGTTTCTTGTCCATTATATGATTATGAATGTTTTTCTTGTAAGCCGCTTAGTTTTTTAAGCGGATAATAAATAAATAAATAAATGCAACTGAACCTTGCCTGGAAATTCAGTGCTGGAGGCTGGATACATTCCAGGCATTGAATTTCTGGGTTCACCCCTTACCACAGAAGGTAGGTGGGCTGCCTCCAGTGGTCTGAATATTGGACCCAATGGACCTTTAGTCTGACCGGGTATTACATATCATGTTCTTTAGAAGCCTGTAAAAGACTGTTCAATGGGCATAGTTTCTGGTCATCATTATGGTATCTATAGTGCTGGAACTAGGGTGGTGCGAGCAGATCATTGCCCAGGACATTGCAGCTCTTGGTGCACTTCCAGTACTGCTGATAGGGGTGGGAACGGGAGGGGAAAGGTACCATGCCCCTTTGGCTCATGCAAAAATGAGCCTACTACCAATACAAATAATTCTGGTTCCAGATTCTAATGATATTAAACTCCAGAGAGTTCACTATTTATCATTGAGATATGTAAAATGGTGAATATGAAAAATCCCAGATAATTTATAACATATATATTATAAAATAATATGTGACATGCTCAGACCCGCAACCCTGTGTAATAGTATAAAACTTAACCAGAACTGCCGCTAGGACCATCATAGCTTGTCACTGTCCCTACCGCCATAGCGAAATACTTGTGACTAAATAATTATAAACTAAACTAAAGCAAACTTATCTATGAAATGTTCAGGCGGTTGGTTGGTCACAGATGAAAGCGGCTGCTGAATTTCTGCTATTATGTAGTGAAAATTCAAATTAGCCCCCTCCTCCCCCCCCCCCCCCCCGACTTGAGGCCTTCATCAGGAGGGGAAGCTTCATGCAGCAGCACTAACCAGACAACTATAGCTGGCAAGACGGAGACTGAACAAGCTTTGACAGTGACAAGCTATGATGACCTAATAGCCTCCAAAGCAGCTAAACTGGACAGAGAAATCACAGGAGAGATATTAAAACCATACTCTTCAAAAAACACATAAAACCTATCCAGCACAACCAATCCCAATCCAATATCCAACACTCTATTTACCCTTAGATCTCTCTAATACTCTTTTATCTACCAAACGTTATCTAAAACCCATAATTTCACCCTATTCTTATCTCCTAAAGACCTCCACTTCTTTTTGGTAACTCTTTACCCAACGTATATTACCTTAAAAATTCTATGTCATCGCTTATTCTATTCCTTCAAATTTTGAATGTCATTTTTATTTTAGTTTGGATGTAATCCGCCTTGAACCGCAAGGTAATGGAGGAATAGAAATCACTAATGTAATGTAATGTAATGATGGTCCTAGCGGCAGCTCTGGTTAAGTTTTATACTATTACACAGAGTTGCGGGTCTGAGCACCTCATGTATTGTTTTATAATATATATGTTGTTATAAATTATCTGGGATTTTTCATATTCACCTCCAGATTTCAATGGCTACATTCCTCACTCATTGTATTTTATTGCCCGTAGGACATCAGCAAAAATATCCTAATTCAGTGTTCTGGAAGATTCTATTATACAGACATAGGGCTCCTTTTACTAAGGTGCGCTAGCATTTTTAGCGCATGCAGGATATTACTGCACGCTACACCGCATGCTACGCAGCTAGAATTAACGGCAGCTCAATGCTGGCGTTAGTGTCATGCGCGCACAGCAATGTAGCACGCGCTATTCCGCGCATTAAAGCCCTAGCGCACCTTAGTAAAAGGAGCCCTTTCTCCATACCTTTTAAACTTCTCCAGCATGAGAAGCATGCTGCCCATGTCGGAGTCAGCTCCCTTTGACGTCACTCCCTAAGTGTGGGTCCCAGAAATGACATAAGAGAGAGTGCCAAAAAGGTAGAGGGGGGGGGGGGAAGGCAAGGGGCACATGCAGCAATGAGAGGAACGGAGAGCAAGCGAGTGGGTGGGCGATCAAGTGAGAGGGGCAGAGAGGAGGAGGGGGTGCCACCACGCTCTTAGGAAGACTGAGCCCGTGGTGGACCACACCCCCACCCTGAGTATGCCACTGACTACAGGGCATCAGCTCCAACTAATTCAGAATGCTGCAGCACAGCTGATAGAAGGCCACAAGCAGTGTGATCACATCACACCCTTCATGCAAAAACTACACTGGCTATCAGTACCTTTTAGGGCTAAATTTAAAACTGTATTTGATTTTCAAGGTCTTCAGACAAAATGGGCCAGAGTACTTAAAGAATAAATTAACCTACAGTAGAGTGTACACCTTTGAGATCTCAAATGTCCTCTCAAGAACCATCATTCTCTGTCTCCTCATCAAAAGAAATTGTATGATGTGACACCTGATAGCCAGAGGCATAGTTGGGACTCAGTGGGCCCTGGGCGGGAAGACCAAAATAGCCCCCACCCAATTCCTGTGCATGCCCCTGGGTCAACATCTCTCCCCTACTTGCCGGGGTCTAACACCTCTCCCCCTTCCTCCTGCACCCAGCTGCTTGCTTTTCCACTGAGTCCTCCAGACACTAGAGCAGCAGACCAGCATTAAAGGCTGCCTCTCTGGCCGACGGGGCCTTTTCTCTGCTATATCCATTGCTCTGTTGCAATTTCATGTGGGTGGGATGCAGCTAAGGTTACCATAGGACCAGATTTACTCGGACATGTCCTCTTTTTAGAGGACTGTCCAGATGTCCAGACAGTTTTTGAAAACCAGGCAGTTTGTCTGGGTTTAGGAAGGCCCCAGCTCTGCCACAGCACGGGGCCGCATCTGGAGGGCATGCGCGCATGCGTGTGACATCATCGTGTCTCATCCGCACATGTTCAGAGGCCCTCTAGACATGGCCCCAAGCTCAGGGAAGGAGATGATATGAGGTTTGAGTGGGGGCAGGGCTACATGTCCTCTTTTTTACTTAAAAGAAATATGGTAACCCTAGATGTGGACGAGGAAAGGTCCAGCTGGCACTGCCTTTCCTGCTATAGTATCTGGAGGACCCGGCAGATGGGTAAGAAGCTGTTTGTGTATGTGTGTGTGTGGGGGGAGGTACTGGTTCCAGATGAATGGAAGGGAGTGTTCAGCTGCAGGTGACCCCCCCTGCCATTAAGAAGACCTGAGCATTTTGTCAGGCTCACTCAAAAGCAGCTACCCATGCTGCCAGTGAGCCTTCTCAGGAACAGCCCCCACACTCGGAAACTTACTCTCAAAGGAACTACATATATCTCGAGGCTACCTCTATTTCAGGAAGCAGGTAAAAGCCTGGCTCTTCTCCCAAGCCTTTAATACATAGGGTGACTGACTTTACATTCATTCAGCACCTGGACTAGCTTGCTGCACACCCTGTATCTTAGACCAATTCCTTATATCTTGTTTAAACCGTACAAAGTTTAGCCACTCATCTGTTTATCCCAATCGACTCTATACCACCCATCTTGTCCCCATCTATATTATTTGCACTTGGCCCCTTAGCTACATTGTAAGCTGTACTGTAGAAAAGCAGTAACATCATAGCTGTTATTTGAATGTCCTAATCCATTGGTATCATATATCTTTGTTAATTGAATATTCTCTCATGCTGATATTTTCTGTATTGCACTGACATTATTGGCTCCATTTACGAAGCCGCGTAAATGGTTTAACGCATGTAATAGCGTGCGCTAATTTGGCATCCATGCTAGCCGCTATCGCCTCCTCTTGAGTTTTTCGGCTAGCACGGGGATTAATGCGTGCTAAAAAGGTGCGTGCGATAAAGCCGCTAATGCGGCTTCGTAAAAGGAGCCCCATATTTCTGTTATATGATGGTTCTGCGGTGCTTTTAATGTACATGTTTTTGATGGTTTTATGTTAGCCCCTTAATTATTAGGCTTAAATTTGCCAATTTCAAGTTTACCTCAGTTATTGTATTTATGTTTATGTTGATCGTTTTACTGTTGTTATGTTAACAAAATTGTAAATTTTACTTTAACCTGAACTTGCTGTACACTGCCTTGAGTGAATCTTTTCATAAAGGCAATTCATAAATCCCAGGACAGAAATAAAATGCATTCATCGGCAGTCTGAAAGATTTAACGAAAAGCACTTGTGTAACCAGCAAAAATGACCACACAAGTGCTTTTGAGATCATGACATCAACTTCCAAATGTAAAGCATATTGTTAAAGGGATTGAAAAATATCTATCCATATAAGAGAAATATGAATGTTTGTTCTGTCTTTTCATAAAGAAAAATACAGCAGACTGAATAGTATGTCTCAGATTAGCATGCCTGCTGTGACATCTGCTGGACCTTTTCTAGCATTGCAGTAGCTGCACCTCCACCTCCTGAGCTTGCTCACAGTCACCATATAGATCCAATTTACAAAGCTGCAGTAGCATGTCCCAGCACAGAAAATGCAATGCAGCCCATAATATTTGAATGGGCTGCTCTACTGCAAAGGCAGAAAAACAATAGCATTTCCAGGCAGCTTTACAAGCTCTTGAAATTTAAGAAATTTTGCAAAGAAACATGATGGGCAGATAAAGGCCAAATGGCCCATCCAGTCTGCCCACCCGCAGCATCCACTATCTCCTCCTCCCCCTAAGTGATCCCATGTTAGGGTTACCATATGGCTTCAGAAAAAGGACAGATTGAGACATCCGTGTTTTACTTCCATTGAAAGCAATGGAATTCAGGAGGATAGATTGAGACTGCTGGGTTCTATTTCCATTGCTTTCAATAGAAGTAAAACACGGATGAGTTAATCTGTCCTCATTTATCTGGAGCCATATGGTAATCCTATCCCATGTAGAAACAACAAAGAGTGGGGAAGGGACACAGGTCAAACCACTGTGTGGACAACTAGATTTATTTAAGGTGTCAAACAAATTTCAGATAAAAATCACACAATTAAATAAAAAAAATGTGGAAGGCGTATAAAGTCTGGACTCCCAACACGATCCGTGTTTCGGCCACAACAGCCTTCTTCAGGGGTGTAAAAGATAGCCCAGTAGATGGCGCCAAATGATATAAAATCAAGCCAAAATAAGATTACTTGTGGTAAGTATTACACTGTTCTTGCTGCCTGGCACAATATTAAAAACAAATGCACACTCCGAAAATCACTGCGATAAAGAAAGATCGCTGCTATGTTTTATTCCAAAGGACTTTATACGCCTGCCACATTTTATTTATTTATTTGTATGATTTTATCTGAAATTTGTTTGATACCTAAAATAAACATATTTGTCCACACAGTGGTTTGACCTGTGTCCCTTTCCCACTTTTCGCCGGTGTTTTTTCCTTTGCATTGTTCAATACAAAATCCTATCCCATGTGCCTCTCCCACAATTTCTTGAATTCAGACAGTCTTTGTCTCCACTACCTCTATCAGGAGACTATTCCACACACCTACCACCCTATCTGTAAAAATGTATTTCCTTAGATTACGCCAGAGCCTCTTAACTTCATCCTATGCCCTCTCATTCTGGTGCTTCCTTTCAAATGAAAGACACTCACCTCATATGCATTTAAACAGCTCTATCATTGCTCTCCCACCTTTCCTTCACAGTATAAGTCTGGTCCCATATCCCTTATGACGAAGACCACCAACCATTTGGACCTCTGGACCGACTCCCTTCAGTTTATATCTTTTTGAAGATGATGTCCCTAGAATTGTACACAGTATTCTAAATGAGATTTCATCAGAATCTTATACAGGGATATCAATGCCTCCTTTTTACTATTGGCCATATATAAAGACATAAGCAGTGCCTCTGCTGGGTCAGACCAGAGGTCCATCCCGCCCAGCAGTCCGCTCGCGCGGCGGCCCACCAGGTCAAGGACCTGCATAGTAATTCTCTATCAGTACCCCTCAATCCACTTTTCCTTCAGGAATTCATCCAAATCCTTCTTGAAACCTTGTAGCGTACTCTGTCATATCACACCCTCCGGAAGCGCATTCCAGGTGTCCACCACCCTCTGGGTGAAGAAGAACTTCATAGTATTGGTTCTGAATCTGTCCCCTCTTAACTTTTCCAAATGCCCCCTCGTTCTTGTATGTTTTGAAATTTTAAAAAATCTGTCCCTCTCCACTTTCTCCATGCCCTTCATGATCTTGTAAGTCTCTATCATGTCCCCTCTAAGCCTCCGCTTCTCCAAGGAAAAAGGCCCAGTTTCTCCAATCTTTCGGCATATGTTAGGTTTTCCATACCCTTAATCAGTCGCTTCGCTCTCCTCTGAACCCTCTCGAGTATCGCCATATCCTTCTTAAGGTACGGTGACCAGAATTGGACGCAGTACTCCAGATGCGGGCGCATCATTGCCCGATATAGCGGCAGAATGACTTCTGCCGTTCTGGTTGTAATACCCTTCTAGATTATACCTACCATGGTTTGAAGCTAAGGGGGGACAAGTCCAGGACAAATGTCAGGAAGTTCTGCTTCACGCAACGAGTGGTAGATGCCTGGAATGCTCTCCCAAAGGAGGTTATTAAGGAATCCACTGTGCTAGGATTCAAAGGCAAATTAGATGCACATTTCCTTACGAGAGGCATAGAGGGATATGGGTGACTAAAACTACATCAGGTGTATACCTGACTGGGCCTCCGCGTGTGCGGATTGCCAGACTCGATGGACCATGGGTCTGATCCGGAGATGGCAGTTCTTATGTTCTTATGTTCTGTTCGCCTTTTTTGAGGCCGCTGCGCACTGCGCCGATGGCTTCATTGTTTTGTCTACCATTACCCCTAAGTCTTTCTCAAGGCTACTCTCACCCATTACCAGCCCCCTCCCCTCCCCCCATCATATAGCTGTATATCGGGTTTCTGTGTCCTACGTGCAAAACTTTGCATTTCTCTACATTAAACTTCATCTGCCATTTATTCGCCCATTCTCCCAGTTTGTTCAGGTCCCTTTGTAAATCTTCACAGTCCTCTTTGCTCCTAACCCCACTAAAAAGCGGAGGCATTGCTTATGTTCTTATGTACTTCAGCCCTGTTTCTATGTCATTTATGAAAACATTGAACAGCTGTGGTCCGAGTACCGATCCCTGTGGGACACCACTCGTGACCCCTCTCCAGTCCGAGTAGTGGCCTTTCACTCCTATCCTTTGCTTCCTACTCGCCAACCAGTTTTTGATCCATCTATGTGCATCCCCTTCCACCCCATGGCTCTTTAGTTTCCTTAGCAGGCGTTCATGTGGTACTTTGTCGAAGGCTTTTTGGAAAACCAAGTATACAATGTCTATGGGGGCTCCTTCGTCCATTTGCTTGTTTACTCCTTCGAAGAAGTGTAATAAGTTCGTTAGGCACGATCTTCCTTTGCTGAAGCATTGTTGGGTTGTGTTCATCAGTTTATTCCTTTCTAGATGCTCATCAATGCTGCCTTTTATCAGTGCTTCCACCATCTTCCCTGGGACCGATGTCAGACTTACCGGTCTGTAGTTCCCCGGGTCGCCTCTCGTTCCTTTTTTAAAGATGGGTGTAACATTTGCTATCTTCTAGTCCTCTGGGATCACCCCTGTTTTCATGGATAGGTTACAAAACTGCTGCAGTAACTCTGCTATTTTCACTTTTAGCTTTTTCAATACCCTAGGGTTGATTCCGTCCGGGCCCGGAGATTTGTCACCTTTTAATCTGTCTATCTGCTTGAGCACGTCCTTGAGGCTTACCTCCATGGATCTTAACTTTTCTGCCTGATCACCTTTAAAGATCCTTTCAGGTTCTGGCACACTGGATGTGTCCTCTTTTGTAAAAACTGATGAAAAGAACATGTTTAATTTATCCGCCATTCTTTTTCCTCCTTCACTACTCCTTTCCTATTTTCGTCATCCAACGGTCCCACCTCCAGCTGCTTCCCTTTAACATATCTGAAGAACGGTTTGAAATTTCGTGCCTCCTTGGCTAGCCTCTCTTCATATTCTCTTTTTGCTCTTCTAACCACGTGGTGGCATTCTTTTTGATGCTTCCTGTGCTCTTTCCAGTTTTCCCCGGTTTTGTCCTTTTTCCACATCCGGAATGATTTTTTCTTATCTCCTATCGCTTTCTTCATTTCCTTAGTTATCCATGCCAGCTCTTTTCTTCGGTCCTTTTTGCATCCTTTTCTAAATCTGGGGATATACAGATTTTGCGCAGTGTTCACCGTGTCTTTAAATAAAGACCAGGCTTGCTCCACAGTCTGTGATTTCTTTAAGCTGTTCCTTAGTTTCTTTCCTACCATTGCCCTCATCGCTTCGTAGTTTCCTTTCTTGAAGTTAAAAGTTGTCATTGTGGTTCTCTTCCCCTTTGATATCCCTGCATCGACTTTGAATTGGATCATATTGTGATCACTGTTTCCTAATGGTCCCACTACTTCCACTTCCTTTGCAGGTCCATTGAGCCCATTTAGGATCAGTTCCAGAGTTGTGTTCCCTCTCGTCAGTTCTCTGACCAGCTGCTCCATGAAGCATCCTTCTAGCTTTCGCTGTCACCATTTGGACAACTTAAGATTATCACATACTATCACACACAAGCCCCATCCTCTTTCATGCACAAAAGTTCTTTACCCCTAAACTGTACTGCTCCCTCAGTTTTTTGCAGCACAAATGAATGACCTTGCACCACTTAACATTAAATTTTAGCTGCCAAATTTCAAACCATTCTTCAAGCTACACAAGGTTATTCACACCATCAGGGGTGTCTACTGTATTGCAGAATTTGGTATCATCCACAATGAGGCAAATCTTATCTGACAGCCTTTCAGCAATATCGCTTACAAAAATGTTAAAAAAGAACAGGCCCACAAACCAAACATTGAGGCACACCACTGGTAACAGCATTTTCCTCAAAGCAATCTCCATTGACCACTACCCTTTGTCACCTTTCACTCAACCAGTTCCTGACCCAGTCCATCACTTTGGGCCCATCCCAAGGGCACTCAATTTATTTATTAGATATCTGGGTGGAACACTATCAAATACTTAGCTAAAACCTAAATAAACTGAGTGCCCTCAGTATGGGTCAGGAGCTGGTTGAGTGAAGGCCCGTCATTTTGAGCCAATCAGGGCCTTAGACCCCTCCCACTGCATTCCAGAATGTATTGGAAGGGGGACGGCCTATCATTCTGAAGAGATAGCCCTATCAGCAGGAGGGAGTGGGCTTTCCTCCTGCTAATTTTTTATCAAAAAGTATGGGGAAGTGTCAGGGGATGTCAGTGGATATTGGTGGATGTTGGAGGTATCGAAGAATGTTGAGGGATGTCAGGGAGGTGTTGTGGGAGGAGTGTAGGGCTCAGAGGACAGCGGCTCTCTGTGGAGGAGAACTGTGGGGGATTGATGAGTGTGAGGGAGGGTAAGAGGAATTGCGGTTCACCCTACTGGTTCAATTGATCCTGGCAGGGGAATCCCCGATCAACTGAGCTGGCAGGACTCCACAAAATCATCTCAGCTGATCAGGATTCTCTTGACGTGATTAGCTAATGGGAAGCCGTTCAGACAAGGTAGGAGGTAGGACAATTGGAAAGTACTGTTTTTTTCTCCCATCTTTGGGTAGTGGGAGGGGGGTCGGTGACCACTGGAGGAGAAAGTGGGGGGGGGGGTCATGCCTTAATCCCTCCAATGGTCATCTGGTCAGTTTGGGCACCTTTTTAGCATTTAGACGCTTTTACAACAGGTTTAGCTCCAAACATCCAAAATAAGCCGTGAACTTTTCTTTAAAGGTTTGATTATCCCTTCCGAGCGTCCAAGTTCTCAGCCTGCCCTAAGCCCACCCAAAACATGCCCCCTTAAGATTTAGACTCACTGGAGACAAAGGGGCAAATTCTGTAAAGGACGTCTAAAAGTTAGACATTGTTTAGATGTCCAGCAATGCAATGTTCAGTGCAATTCTCATAAGCATAGACGCACAATAGAGAATCACACTCAGCGGTGCTCAGCAAATTTAGGTGCATCTATATAGTTAGGCATGTTTTACAGAATCGCCTTGTAGGCATCGCAAAGATGTCTTCACAACGTCTATAATGTTATCACGTTTTAGTGTTATGATGTCATCAGAACAGCAATTTTATACTGTTTTTTACGTTAAAATTATATGCATTAAAATGGCATACAAAAGACAGCTCAATTTTATATTCAGCTACTTTATCATATTTCTCTTCTATCCTGGTGGACTCAAGAGGATTAGGTGGCAGGCGCAGTGAAGGGTTTGAACTCACAACTGCAAGTACTGAGGATGTAGTTCTAACCATTGCAATACATACACTCAGATAGCAAATCACATGTTAATTCAAAAACTAAGCTTATATCTTCTTGATTCATAAGCAGTCATTTTTCTAGGATAAATATCAAACATGTACCTTCAACACTTGTCCGGTTCCTCTTTTGGTCTCTGTGTTCCTCAATAAAAGCTCATGAAAAAAATATATATATATTGCATATTAAATCTTCTGTTTTTTGGTGTAAAGAGGACTCCTTTGCAAAACCAGGTCTACTATTTGAGTGTTAGTTGGGCTCAAGTTAGGTGGACACAACTTAGGTGTCATTTAGGCGTGCTGGAGGCGTCAACATATAGGTGAACGGAACTTAATTTTGGGGGGTAAAGAGGATTCCAGTTTGATATTAAGGTCAAAAGATGTTTAATAATGCATTACTTAAGCAAAGCACATGAAAAATATATATATATTGCATACTAAACCTTCTATTTTGGGGGGCAAAGAGGACTCATCTTTGATAGAAAGTCGCATCCAGCTAAGTAGACCTGGTTTTGCAATGCCTACATTTTAGGAGAGAATGTAGATGCGTTAGGACGCTAAGCGCATGCAATTTTGTAAATGGACATCCATAATAAAGCCACGCCCACGCCTATCCCATTAGGCACATTTTTTTACGATGGGCTTCTATAAAATTGTGGATGCCTATTTTGTGAATCGTGCACAGCCTTTGGACATCTAACTTTCAATTATTGCTTGTTAAAGTCATTAATTGGGCTTAATATCCAATTTATTTAGACACCTAAGCCATTGGATGTTACAGAATTTGCCCCAAAATGACCAGATAGATTTTCAGAAACTCAGGGGTCCTTTTACGAAGGCGGGTTAGCAGTTTAACTCGCGTAATAGTGCGCACTACACCGCCGGATGTGCTAGCCGCTACCGCCTCCTCTTGAGCAGGCGGTAGTTTTTGGGCTAGCGCGGGGATTAGAGCGTGGTGAAAAGTCACGTGCGTTAAACCCGCTAACGCGCCTTCGTAAAAGGAGCCCTCAGTTTTGAGAATGTTCACTTTAATGTTTTTGTCTAGTAAGATGCCCAAGTTTATGCTGTGTTTTGAATGTCTATGTTTTTTGAAAATGATCCTGATAGGCAGAGCATAAACTTGTCTCCAAGTGACACGTACAATTATAGAATAATATCAGCTGCACACTGAATGGTGTACTTAGGAGTGTCCACGTACATCACTGACCTGTTGTAAATAGACAAGGCTCACATTTGCTGCACTAATGTGGCTTTGCAATAATCTATAAAAATAAAACCCTAGAGCGCGCATGAGTCCTGGTAGCGTGAAGTGTGTTTCTGTGCCAGTCCTCATGGCGCCTGCACTAGCTGGAGGCGCGTGTGCCAGTGACTCCTCCCTCCCGCTGCTGGTCCTCTTCAAAGTGGCCTGCTGAGGTTCGCCAGCCGCTGTAGCGAACCTTGCAGGCCGCTCTCCACCTTCCCGATGCAATGCAAGAAACAAAAGGATCGGTGAAGAAAACTATAAGAAAAAAAAGCAAATCCAGATAGGTGAAGGCGGGACGGAGGCTGCGATCGGCAGCGGCTGCTACTACTCCTCCAGCCGCCTAGCTCCTCTCCGCCGGCCCCAGCTGACAGCCCCCTCCGCCCCGTCCTCTCTGCTCCAGTGGCCCGCGCAGGAGAAGGAGCGGATGAAGCAAGAAAACTATAAGAAAAAAAAAGCAAATCCAGGTAGGCAAAGGCGGGACAGAGGCTGTGATCGGCAGCGGCTGCTGCTACTCCTCCAGCCGCCTAGCTCCTCTCCGCCGGCCCTGGCTGGCAGCCCCCTCCGCCCTGTCCTCTCTGCTCCAGTGGCCTGCGCAGGAGAAGGAACGTATGAAGCAAGATCACAGCACGAGGGAGACCGTGCAAAGGGAAATGCAAGGGGGTTGAAAAAGTGAAAGGTGGGACGGGAAGGAGAAAGGGAGGGGGACGAAGCCTAAAATGAAAAAAATACAACAAAAAACAACTTTATACAGGAAGAGGAGTCTCTAGCACCCGTTAATGTAACGGGCTTAAGGACTAGTATTCTATAATGACTTAGACAAGACCTTTAGTCATTTTAGAACTGGCACTAAGATGCTTCTTTGTGACACCTAAAATAAGATGCCCATTTATAGAATTGCCACCTTTAGATCATAAGCCCTCTGCAGACAGGAAAATATCTACCGTACCTGAATATAACTCACCCAACTGGGTGTGAACTAAATCCAAAGGGGCCAATATTCAGATCACGGGAGGCAGCCCAGCTACCTCTCGCGGTCTGTGGAGAACCCATAAATTCCATGTTATGGCCATATCTGGCCAACAGCATTGAATTTCTGATCTAAGTTTAGCCACAGTAGATATAGTCAGCCAAGCTGATTAGCATAGATTAGTGAGAGAAAGCCAGCGCGGATTTAGTCAAGGAAAATCTTGCCTCTCCAGTCTACTGCATTTCTTTGATGTGGCGAATGAACACGTGGTAAAGGTGAGCCGGTTGATATTGTGCATTTGGATTTTCAAAAGGCATTTGACAAGGACTTCTGAGGAAATTAGAGTCTTGGGATAGGAGGTAATGTCCTATTATGGATTAAGAACTGGTTGAAAGACAGAAAATAGAGGGTAGGTTTAAATCAATGGTCTCAAGCTCAAACCCTTTGCAGGGCCATATTTTGGATTTGTAGGTACTTGGGAGGGCCTCAGAAAAAAATAGTTAATGTCTTATTAAAGAAATGACAATTTTGCATGAGATAAAACTCTTTATAGTTTATAAATCTTTCCTTTTGGCTAAGTCTCAATAATAATATTGTAATTTATAGCTAAAGAGACATGTGATCAAGAATCTGTTTTATTTTACTTTTGTGATTAAGATAAACATAACGAGGGCCGTATGTGGCCCCCAGGCCGCGAGTTTGAGACCACTGGTTTAAAGGTCAATATTCTGAATGGAGAAGGGTAAACTAGTGAGATAATTAAATTTGTTAATGACACAAAGTTGTTCAAAGTTATTAAATCACAAGAGGATTATGAAAAATTGCAAGAGGACCTTGTGAGACTGGAAGACTTGGCGTTTAATGCGAGCAAGTTCAAAGTAATGCATGTGGGAAAGAGGAACCCGAACTATAGCTATGTGATGCTGGGTTCTGTGTTAGGAGTGACTGCCTAGGAAAAGGATCTAGGTGTCATTATTGAGGATACGTTGAAACCCTCAGTTCAATGTGCAGCAGAAGCTGCTAAGTTAGCAAATAGAATGCTAGGAATTATCAGGAAAGGAATGGAAAATAAAGATGAAAATGTTTAATGTCTTTTTATCCCTCTATGGTATAGCCACAGCTTGAATACTGTATGCAATTCTATTCACCGCATCTCAAAAAAGATATAGCAGAATTAGAAAAGGTACAGAGAAAGGCAACAAAAATGATAAAAAGGGTTTTTGAAAGCCACCTAAATTTTAATAGGTGCCTTGTTACAGAATCGTGCTTTCTTGATAGGCGCCTAGGTTTCAAACAGTGCTGATTAAAAAGCTTAATTGAGCTTGTTCTTCAATTTAGATAGGCGCCTATCTAGTTGGGTGCCTCCGAAATAGGTGCCTAACTTCAGGCATTGGTTACAGAATTTGGGCCTTAACCTACTTTCCTCGAATTTAGATTGCACTCTCTTTGGGCACGGAGGAACCTTTTATTCAGTGTTAGATATTAAATGCCCCTGAAGCAGCCTTCTTTGGCGAAACGTGTTAGGCACTGTTGCTGGGAGCACCTTGAATAAATCTGACATTATCTCCAGATTGATTGTCTGCAGCCTATATCTTTTGCAATATTCCCTCCCATGCTATTTCATAGTTTACAGTTCTAATAAATCATTTACTTTTCAATGCTCATTTTTCAGTTGATATGCGACATATCGTACTTTCTCCATTGTTGAAAAATACAGACTTAGATCCGACTGTCCCTGCAAGTTATCGTCCCATAGCAAACATACCGTTAGTGACTAAATTAATTGAATCTTCCGTCTCTAAACAGCTTTCAAAATATTTGGATAAATTCTCAATTCTGCTCCCTTTTCACATGGGTTTTGTACAAATTATAGTACAGAAACACTACTGAGTTCTTTGGTAGCGAAAGTTCAGGGTCGATATGCAATTTTGCTACAATTTGACTTATCAGCAGCTTTTGATGTCGTTAACCATAATATTTTGATTCAATTGTTAACTCATATTGGACTTAACAGAAAGGTAGACTGGTTTAAAGAATTTTTGATGTTAAGATCATTATCAAGTCCATAATGAGGGCAATATTTCACCTATCTGGACCTTTGTTTGTGGGGTACTGTAGGACTCTCCATTGTCCCCTATTTTATTTAACATTTATATGTCTACTTTGCAATCTTTGAAACTATTTCCAATTGAAACAATTTATAATTATGCAGATGATATTTTTATTTTGTTGGAAGTTGATCCTTCTCTGAATAGTTTGAAATCAGACATTAATTCCTGCATCTTAAGAATCAAAGACTGGGCTTTTTCAGTGTGCATGAAATTAAATACTACCAAGACAAAATTATTAAGGTTTGGGACAAATATTGAGCAGTTGCCTAGCTCAATTTTGTTAGCCTCTGGTGACTCACTGAAAATTGATTTTTCATCTAGAATTCTGGGGTTTATTCTGAATTCTTCACTCTCATTATCTAATCAAATTAATCATGTTACTAAAAAATGCCTTTTCAGTTTAAAGATGCTTAGAAGAGTATGTCATCTTTTTTTTTTCAGCAACATTTTGCAGTTTTGGTTCAGGCCATTATTTTAACTCAGTTGGACTATGGCAACTCATTTTATGCTTGTTGAAGTAAATGTAATTTGAGGAGGCTACAACTTATCCAGAATACAGCGGCTAAACTGATATACGGTAAACATAAATATGATCATGTCACACCTTTACTGAGATCCCTTCACTGGCTTCCTGTTTATTGGAGGATCCAATTTAAATGTGCAACTATAATTTTCAAAATCCTATATGGTATTTTTTCTCCTATGGTTCCTGTCTCACTTAATTCACAAGAAATCTCTAATTCTAGGAGCTCTCAGAAATATAAACTTGGTTTTCCCACTGTTAAAGGAATGAAAACTATGGCCAAATTTTGTTGATCATTTTTTTTTATTCGTAAAAGTTTGGAATTACCTTCCTTCTATAATTAAAGTTCTCTCTCATCTACCCACTTTTCATGAAGTACTGAAGACATTATTTCAGAAATTTACTAATGATCCTTCTTTTTCAAATAACCAATCATAAAAGATAAAATTCTGGCCTAAAAGATATAGTTTCTGTTCTAATCTCCTGTATAATTTTATCAATATTTTGTTAACCGAGTCAAGCCCTCCTGGTGGGATGAATCAGTATAAAAAAATCAAAGATTAGATTAGATTGTTTTGTTCCACATAGTTTCCACTATACAGACAATGCTAGATGTTCAAAGCAAAGAAAAAGTGCATTTTCCCCTTCCTTTACAAAGCCGTGCTAGCGTTTTTAGTGTCGGCCGCAGCGGTAACAACTCGGATGCTTATAGGAATTCTATGAGCATAGTAGCTGTTACTGGTGCGGCCAGCATTAGAAACACTAGCTTTGTAAAGGAGGGGGGTTTGTGTGGCTAATTTACATGCAGATGTTTGAATTTTCAAGTGTGTGTATATATATATATATATATATATATATATATATAGTCACAGTGACATCCTTGTGACGTTAAAGGAAACACAACAGTGCTCAGAAAATGGAAGTAAAGATAAAAGCAAGACAATGAGGGCTGAAACATCTGCCTCTAAAAGTATACCTAGAGCCCTGCACAACCAAAAGTTTCCTTTAAACACTAGCTTTAAAGATAGCAAAACACCCAGGTCCTGTTCAACTTTCCAAAAGCAATTGACAATAGGGAAAGGCAGGGAACTATAAGTTCCATAATGCCCCAGTGGGGGAAGAGTGAAGATTAAGGCTGGAAATTCAACCAACCCAGGTGAGAGGGATTATAATCAGCTGATGAAAAGCCAGAATGCTACTGACAGGAGGCAGGGTAACTCAGCTGTGATGAAGCCCAATCAGAGCAGAGTGGGAGGAAAAGGAGTGGCTTTCAGGCAGCTGGGGCACACACCATTTCCCAAGGTAAGGCTGACTGGTATGGAAAAGAGTTTTCTCCAGCTCAGGGCTGGAAAGCAACACACAGACAACTCTCAGGACTCCCAGGTAAAACTCTCTAAAGCTGAATTTATTGAGGATGTTGTGGATTTAGATATGGAGCAAGATAATATAGAGGAAGAATTAAATACCTGTGAGATAGAGTCAGAAGAGGGTGTTGAATTTGCCAATGAAGAAAGCATGGAGCTCAGCTAGGAGCCCTCATGTAGAAAGTATGCTGAGAATAAGAAGGGAAGATTTGAATTTAAAACTATTGTTCCTGCAATTAAGATTCCAGTGTTTAATTGACAGGAAGAAGTTTGTTTTTTTTCTTTTCTTGAGCAAGGCAGCAGAACTTGAGACCATTGGCACCTAATTGATGGATTCTTCTGCTGCTGTAAAGAAGTAGGAAAAACTGGAAGAGACTTAATTACAGTTTCTGGTGGAACTCTTTATGTCACATTTATAAAATGGAAAGGACAATAGCCACACAGCAGAGGAATTTTAGAAAATTTCAGGAGATTTGGGAGCCATTAACAAAATATTGTAATGATTGAATATTATTTTTCCTTTTAAAAATGCACATCCAGGATGGGGGGAGGAGGGGAAAGGTTTTTTTGATTTGAATATTTAATAAGGTATATAGGAATGGGGGTTTATGGTAGGTTTTCTTGAATTTAAAGAATGTTATTGATTAGGGGAGAGGGGGCTAAATTCTGATATAGATTTTAACAGAATATTAAGTGTTGTATTTGAGTTTAAAATGTTAGAAATGCTGTTACACTTATTGTAAATTTTTAAAAAATGAATAAAGAATTGGAAAAAAAAAGAAGAAGAAGAAGTAGGACAAGGCAAAGTTATTTTGCATTTTCTCCTCTTTTGTTCTTGTCCAAGTACCTCTTTGGCTGACAGCTTGTTTAAGGATTTCATTCGGGCTGGGAACCCGAAGGCCATTTCCATTTTGTGGGTTGGTGTGAAATCCCTTGGCTTGGCGAAGTTATCTCCCTGTTTTCCCCAAGCTCTTGCCATGGAGTACTGTAGGATGAACTTATGCAAAAAGCAACCTGTGTTTTTGTTCTTCTTTGACTTACCTGTTTTTTGCATTTTTTGGCAAGACTAGAAACCAACAGAATGAAAATGATGTTTTTGTTTGGCACCATTGTTTGAGTCACTGAGAAACTAATCCAGATTATTGAGCTAAACTTGTGCAATAAAATATCTAGTGGCAACTTGACTGGGGGTTTTTTTTTTTCACTGCATTCCCTGCTTCACCCACTAAGTCTCGGCAATCCGCTCGGCCGAGGTCTGTGTGGCCCGGGCAAGGTCCCTTGCTGCGGCCATGCCCGGTCACAATATCCTGATATTCAAAATGATTTAAATGGCTGTGATAAGCTCTGAACTGTTTAAATCACCTCCCTGGTGCTAACTGGGCTTTTCAGTGGCATTTAACTGGACAGTGCCTCTGAAGCCAAAACCGCTTCTGGGAATGGAGGCAGCACTGAACTAATTAAAGTTAACCTCACGAACAAGAACACATAATATACTTCTCCCTCTGTATTCGCTGCGATAGGGGATTAACAGAACCGCAAATACAGAAAAATCGCGAATAACTTTTTCATGCTATTTGTGGTTTTCTATTAAAAACCATTGTGAATGTGGTGAAACCGTGAATAACATGGTGGGAGACCTGGCCTGTTCCTCAAGGAGAGGCAAAACACGGTGACGAAAGTGCTGGGAATCGGCGATTTTTCTCTGTAAACGCTTGGAATCGGCTATTTCTCTATGCAAGCTGACGTAATTGGGGGGGAGGAGCCAGCAAGCTAAAAACCGTGAATAATCGAAACCGCGAATGCTGAAACCGCGAATACGGAGGGAAAAGTGTATGCGGTTCTTCATAGCAAATAAAGTGGCCCAGCATTGAATTTCTGGGTATAATGCCAGCAACAGTCAATAAAACACTGATTGCTGCCAGCTGAATATCAGGCCCATAAATGTTAACCCAATCCCAGCCTGGGAAATACCTCTTCAAATAGCAGTAAACCTATGCACATAGAAGCTGTAACCACTTAAGTTGACTCGTATATCAGTTGAGCAATTTTTGGAAGAGGCCATGATCCATGGGCATGACTTTAAACATTAAGGGGTCCTTTTACCAAGGCGCACTAGCCATTTTAGCGCACACTAAATAGTAGTGCACGCTAAACGCTAATGCGTCCATAGACTATAAAGGACGTGTTGGCGTTTAGCACACACTAATATTTAGCGCGCACCCAATGGCTAGTGCGCCGGCCACATTAGCGCTTAGTGCCTTAGTAAGTTTCCAAGTTTATTAGTTTTTAATATACCGACCATCAAACAAATGTCTGGCCGGTTAACAATAAAATTTAAAAATAGGAGAAACAAAAATATACAATGATAGGCATTTAAATAAAAGAAGTGAACATAGATGACAATAACTGGACAAACTTGAAGGTGAGGGTGGGGGGGGGAAGGGAGGGAAAAGTTACATAATTGAGAAGAGAGGGAGATAGTGGGTTTGGGATAGAACATAATGGATAGGGTCGCTTTGTTAAGCCAAATGGTAGCTTGGAGTATAGAAGAAATAAGAAGAGAAGAAAGAAGAGAAAAAAAAAAAATGTAAAGCGAAAGAGAAGGATTGAATTATGATTAATCTAATTACTGTTGAATGCATCGCGGAATAGAAAAGTCTTTAAGTTGATTTTAAATTTTATTAGCTGTTGTTCGTCGCAGAGGTGTTGTGGTAAGGAATTCCATAATGTAGGGGCAGTTACTGCGAAATTTATTTTCCGAGAATAGTAAGAATCTTTTAAGGAAGGGATGAAGAGAAGTTTTTGATCTGTTGATCTAAGAGTGCGTGGGGAACATTGAGGAATAAGAAGTTTATCAAGGAATGAGGGTTGGTGAGAAAGTTTTACTTTAAAGGAGAGTAAGATGATTTTGTAAGTAATACGGTGAGTGATAGGGAGCCAATGAGCCTCTTTTAGAAGAGGGGTGACATGTTCGAATTTGCCTAATTTGTAAATAAGTTTTATTGCAGTGTTTTGTATCAGTTGTAGACGTCGGATTTCTTTTAGGGGGAGGCCGTTAAAAAGAGAATTACAGTAATCTAAGTGAGAAATAACTAGGGAGTGAATCAGAATATTAATTGAATCAGTTTCTAGGATGGAGATTAGTGATCGGATGATACGGAGTTTAAAAAAGCAGATTTTTACGACCGAACTAATGTGGTCATGAAAAGTGAGATCCCTATCAATGATGATACCTAAGAGTTTTATTTTGTTTTCCATTTGTAATGGGATTGATTTAATATAAATTGTTCCCAATAGTGATTCTGATGTTTTGATAGGAAGAAGGAGTCCACGGGATTTATCAATATTGAGGGAAAGTTTATTTGAGTATAGCCAATCATTTATGATGTCCAGTTTATTGTTTATATCTTGTATGTCTGAAATGTTTGTAGTATTGATTGGGTGAAGAAGTTGTATATCGTCTGCGTATGCAAAGATAGTAAATCCGATAGATTGTGCTAAAGTAAAAAAAGGTGACAGAAAAATATTAAATAGTAAAGGGGATAGAATAGAACCTTGTGGGACTCCATAAGTTTGAGATATAGCTGAAGAAGTTTCATTGTTTACATGAACTTTAGAGATACGTTCATGAAAGTAAGATATAAACCACGAAAGTGCTGAACCTGTAATACCGCAGTCTTTGAGTCTGTTAATAAGAAGAGAGTGGTCTATAGTGTCGAAGGCTGCAGATAGGTCAAGGGAAATAAGAAGAACAGATTTTTGGTGATCATGGTAATAGTGGATAGTTGTGATAAGGCCTAATAGAGATAGTTCTGTAGAGTGTGAAGAGAGAAAGCCGATTTGGCATGGGTGTAGAGCATGGGTTTTGTCAATGAATTCTGAAAGTTGGGAGTGGATGATTTTTTCCGTAAGTTTGGAAATTAAGGGTAGATTAGCAATGGGGCGGTAGTTGTTAGGTAAGGAGGAATCTAGATTGTGTTGTTTGAGTTTTGGGAAGATGAGAGCTGTTTTCCAAGAAGCGGGAACTTGGCTGTCAGAAAGAGATTTGGAGATCATTTCCCAGATGTATGGGCCAAAAAAAGAAAAAAAAATTTTAAGGAGCATAGGGGGAATGCTTTCCAGTAGATTATTGGGGGAGTTTAGAGATTGTAAGATGAGAGACAGATTTGTTAGTGAAGGCATTTTGAAATTAGAACAAGAGCTGAAAGGTAATTGGGTCGAAACATTGAGATTCTGAGAGGAGGAGATGGGTAAAGAAGGTCCAAGATTTGATCTGATGTCTTTGATTTTAGCATCAAAGAATAGAGATAAATCATCTGCTGATGGCAGGGTAGAGGTAGGTAGATTTTTTTTATTGGAATATTTTGAAAGTGATTGAGCAAGACTGAAGAGGATAGAAGAATTACGGGTAGAGACGATAAGTTTAGAGTAGTAATCTTTTTTAGTTTGTTGAATGGCTTTTTTGTAATGAGAGGCTTTTTCTTTGAAAAGAATAAGAAAACTATTAAGGTGTGTTTTGCGCCATTTGTTTTCTATCGACCGAAGTTGTCGACAGAGAAGAGCCAGTTTGTCATTGTACCAAGGTTGTTGGTTTTTTTTTTGAGTCTGATTTGAGGTGGGTTTAGTTCCTACTTTGGGAGCCAGAGAATCTAATAAGGATTTTGTTGATGTTTCCCAGAGAGAAAATTGTTCAGAAATAGGGAGGGACGAAAAATCCTGTATATTTAGGTTAAAAGAGGTCTGAATGGAAGAAAGTGTTATATTTTTAATATTGCGAGTGAAAGAGGAATTTTTATATTGGATAGGACTTGAATGTATTGGGAAATCGAGTTGCCAGGTAATTAGAGTGTGATCTGACCAAGGTATTGAATGGAATAAGAAGTTTTGAAAGAAATGAGTAATAGAAGTTGGACAGAAAATCATGTCTAGAGTATTACCGGCGGAGTGTGTAGGTAAAGAAATGAGGGGAGATAGTGATAAATCAGAAATTAAGGTTAAGAGTTCGGAGGTGTTGTGATGATTGGGAGAGTTAAAGTGGATATTGAAGTCTCCGAGGATAATGGAGTTTGGATAGGCAATATTAAAGTCTGATATGGTGGAAAGAAGGATAGAAAGTGAGTTTTTAGTAACGGGTGGGGGAAGGTAGATAAGAAGGAAATTAAGGGGAGTAAAGTGTTTTATAGAAAAATGGAGAGTTTCAATAGGAGCATTAGAGAATAAGTTAGAAGGATTAGGCTGTAGGGGGATTGAAGAGTGATAGATGACAGCTATGCCTCCTCCTTTTTTGTTTAGGCGAGACTGAAAGATTGTCTTATAGTTAGCAGGGCAGGCTTGGGCAAGGTAGGCTTCTTCTCCCTGGGTTAACCAGATTTCGGTTATACATAAGAGTTGAAGATTGTGTTGAGTGATGGTATCATTAATTAAATGGTATTTGTTTTTTATGGAGCGGACATTTATCAGGCCTATATTGAGTTTGATGGGGGGGTTCAAGTGGATTAAGATGAAGGTTAACCGGGGGGTAAGTTGGAATGGATATGTAATGTCTTGGCTGGCTTTCAAATTGGGAAAGATGGGGTGTGTTTTTAGGAGGTCGGCGGCCCCATATAGTGGGGATAGAGGCCATTGTTATAGTATGATAATGTTGGGGAACAGAAGGATTAAGATGGGGAGGGATATGAGATGTAGAAAGGAAGATTAGAAAGTAATATATAAGAAATAAGATTCTGAGTGGAAGAAAAACATTTGATATTATTTTAGTAGAAAGAGTAACTGTTAAAATAGGTAAAATTAAAAAATAAACTTGAAATACTTTAAATAGTCTCTAAAATAAAACAGTTACAAAGTGAACTGAGATAATAGAGAGTAGAACAACGAAGAAAAAAAAAGACCAAGTGAACAGTCTGGAGTCGTAGTTAGGAAGGGTGAGGTAATCCAGTAAGCATAAAGAGCAATCCAGTAAGCATTGAGAGCAAAGCGATAGTAAAAGGGCCCCTAAATTTAAAGTGCTCTGGTTGAGGTTTCATTCGTCACATAATATGGATCCCAATTGCCTGAAAGTTAATTTGATCAGGTGCAAACACTGCACTTTAGGCAGGAATTGAATTTAATTATTTCAGGACTGCATGATTTTAAGTGAATTCAAAATCTAATTTGTTGAAGAGTAGTTCAAGTAATCTGTGAATGGTGGATTTACGGTGGTACAGTAGATTTTTTTAAATTTCACTTTTAATTATATTGCTGTTTGTGACTTGATGTTATGGGTGAAGTTACGTGTATGTGAATTCTTAGCCGTTTTTTAGGCTTCACAAGTGTTTACATTAAAATTACAGTAAAATTGGATAAGAAGATCATAGGAGCCGTCTTGGTGAGGGCGAAGGCACCTGTCCTCCTCTCCACCCCCACTCCTTCCCTGCTCCCCCCCCCCCCACCACAACTACAGTGCACGTGTGCTGCTTCCCTTTCCCTGTACCTTTGTAATGTTCCTGGAGCAAGCAGCAACCCCCAACCTGCTTTTAAGCCAGCATCAGCTCTTCCTCTGATATCACTTCCTGGACTCGTGCCTATGAAATGGCATCAGAGAAAGAGCCAATGCACGACAGCAGGTTGGGAGTTGCTGCTCGAACCAGGAATGGTACAGGGGGACGGGAAGCGGTGTATGTGTGGCAGGAGGGGGTGAGGAAGGTGAATGTGGGGGGAGGGGCACCATCGCCCCTGGCACTTCTCACCCTCACTATGCTACTGAGCATGATCTAAAGAGATTCCAGGTTTTCTCAGGACTAAACCAGTTGCTAAAACCTACTAACTTTGTTATGTCATTAACCACTAGTGTTCACTTATTGTGATCTCCCACAGACCTAGGATGACTGCCAAGACAAGATGAAGACTCAACATTATAAGAGCTTAAACACATAGTTACATTTGTGGAGCTGCTGTGTTTCCTATGGGATCTGAGATTTGAACCTCCAGGTCATCAGAAGTCAAATCCAAGGAGGGGTTGATGATGTAAAGAATTACTTTGCCATTTAGATCCTTCTGGGTGAACCTCTCTTGGATAAACCCACCTGTGAAAAAAGAATGAAAGAAGAGAAATGTCAAAAGCCTCTCTTTTGAGCAAGAAGAGCGCTAGAGCTCTTTCTGAATGATCAATTAAGCCCCTGTGTCAGGATATCACATAGCACTTCAGACATGCCAAGTCTCCCGCTTTTGTGAGTCTTCTTCCACCCTCCTGTTTATGGGGCGGGTCTCCCACTGAGTTGCCTCCAATAAGGGCAGCAGGAAATGCTCCATAAAAGGTCATTTTCTGCTGCTCCTAATCCCGTTGTAGCATAATGGCTGCACACTACCATATCACTAACAGGAATACTTAACTTCAGAAAGGCGGTAAGAACCCACCTTTTTATCTAGTACTGTCCACAAGGACCACTCCTATCCCTAAATCGATGCTGACCAGACTTGTGAATTTATCAAAACTGCCTTGTTACTGTAAATAGTCCCAACACCTATTTAGTAATTGTAATTGTCAGAACTGTCATACTACTGTCAATTATCCTTACACCTATGTCAGATTTGTCCTTCTGTATATGGAATTGTCCCTTTCACTACAAGAATGCTATTCTCACTCTATTCTTACTATCAGATGTCTTTAGCTAACTTTTTCTTCCTAACACTGCCAGAAAACACTACTCAACTCTCTCATTGTCAACTTTCATTATGTATGTAAACTTGTAATCCGTTCTGGGCTCTTCTGGGAAAGACGGGCTAGAAAATTGACTAAATAAATACATTTGAAAGCCTTTCCTGCTGATGCAGCACAGGGAGGCAACTTCATTTGTCTCTGGCTGCCAATTGGCTGTGCCTGGCTGGGTGGAACAAAGGGTAGGTCGATAGGTGGGCTGGGAGCCGACCCTGAATCTCCTGCTGAGTGGGTAGGCCTCTTAGGCAGCTCCGTCACTTGGCCCAGAAAAGGTACTGCTATAATTATGGGAAGACTGCATTGATCCACAACACCCTTATACTTCCATGTTAAATTATATTTACAATAATCTGACATAAACTCCAAGGAAGTGTGATAGGATCGTAACACCTTCACATTAAGTTTTTTTGGTTTATTGGGGGGAGGAGGGTTTAGTGGTTGGAATAAGAATAAGAGCCATCATGAATTGAAAACTCAGGACTAGGTGACATGAGGCTCATTATTACAAAACACAGTTGAGGGTCCTGCTTCTCGGTGGAAACTGACAAGTACATTCTGAAGTAATTGTGTCAATATTTGCATAAAGTTGTACATAACTTTATATGCACATAAAAATTCAGATTTCATTGAAATATCTTTCAAAGTCTACATATTTTCATCAAAATAGTTTTCTGGCCATTGTAATGCCCATCTGATTAATTTCTTTTGGGTTTTTTGAGTCCTTTCTTCTTTTGGGTTCTTTAGTTCCACTGTTCTTGCTTTTAGTTTCTTCCTTGCTACCTCTTTCTTCCTCTGAATCTCTTTTATCCATCCTCTCTCCTGATTTCCCTGCAGTCTTTTCTGCACTGCATCTTTCTTCTTTCTGACAAGTCTCTTTCCTTGTACCCTTCCTACCCCCACATGTTCCTGTCATCCCAACTGCCCCCACCTCTTGCTTCCAAGTGGCTATCTTAATCATGAGCTATTCATTCAATTTTCAACGACATTTCCCCAGCAGTAACTTTCTCATTTTTTTAAATAGTTTATTAGAACATTTTTTTCTCAACTCTACCTATCAGTCACATTTTTAGGAGCATCACAATGAATATGCATGAAATTAATTTGCATACATTTGCGTCCCAAAACTGTGCATGCAAGTGGATTGACAGGCTTTGTGTACTTTTTAGTTCTAATTATACATAGCCCTTAAATGACACCCAGTTGATATATTTTATACAAAGCATTAAAAACCTGAAGTTGCATTCTCCAGGTAGCCAAAGCGGGGGCCTCGCACAATGTTGAAAATGATCTTGTCATCCTCCGTGTCTGGATCAGATGCCTTTAGAACCCTCGAGGTTATATAAATGCCATGACGCCCGTCTTTCAAGTGCTCTACCTCAGAAGGACAGCGGAGGTGAGTGATCCTTGGAGCGATTCGGTCCAAAGTCTCTATCTGCAGAGAACAGGACTCAAGTGAGGAATCCGGAAGAGCAGTCAACATGTATCAAAGAGCCAAAGGTTGAGCAGAACCACAAAGCCAAAAGTAGGTTCAAGGAAGTGCGCCAAAAATTAGATATGAAAAGCACCATTACAGAAGCTCATTATACAAACTCAGTGATGTAGTAAGGGGGGTGAAGGGCGGTCTGCCCTGGGCACCATCTTGGTGGGGACTCTGGTACTTCTCCTCCTCTCTGCCCCACTGCTCCTTTCCACTCATCCCCCACCGCATACCTTCAATTCCCTTCACTCTACCTCTAGCTCTTCAGAGCGTGAGCAGCAGCTCTAACCTGTTCCTTGCGCCAGCCTCGATGCTAACTTCTGACATCATTTCCAGGTACCATGACTATGAAATGATGTCAGAAGGAGAGCCGGTGCCTGCGCTGGTGTAGCATGAAATTATTTTATAATTCTGATATGATCTTAAAATATGTAGCATGATATAGTTAATGTTGCTGGGGTTATGAATTTTGAATCTGAATTATTGTCTGACCCAATAGATCATTTATTCTGAAGGACTTAAAGTAAAAATGATATGGTTTTACAATTCTGCTTGGAGTTAAAGTATATTACTTCTTCTCCTCCCTAGAACACCATGCTGCTTCACTAGGCCATGCGGCCTCTGCTCCATTTTAAGGACTATTCACATTGTGAGTAACATTTTGAATCCAGATAAATTAATCCTTCTGCTTTAGCAACATTTGTCTTGTGCAATCTTATTGCCTTTGTTCAAAAGGTCCCATTTATAACAGCTTTACCTGCTTGATTATTGCTTAAATAAATTTTAAATTTGCTTATAAATGTTCTGAGACTTAGTTCTTGATATTTAATGAGTTAAATTTTAATCAAGTCAGCTAACTTTCTCCAAATTAATAGTTCTTTATAATACATATTTCTCTAAGCTAGAGAGGGATGTGTATTTATTGGTCAAGTTCCGTCCATTTAATAACATATTTTAATGGTGGAGAAAGTGGGCATTTAATACCTTTCTGAATAGATGGCTGTGCTGGCTCAAAGACCACATCAGAAATTCACTTTTAAATCCATCAAATAAATATACTTTACTCCAAGCAGAATTGTAAAACCATATCATTTTTACTTGGAGTCCCTCAGAATAAATGATCTAGGGGCTCAGGCAATAATTCAAATTCAAAATTCATAACTTCAGTAACATTAACTATATCAGGCTACATATTTTAATTCCAAGCAGAATTATAAAATCATTTCATGCCACAGAATCAGCAAGTTAGAGATGGTGCTCACACCAGGGAAGCTAAACAGATACAGGGTAGGGGAGCACCTGTGGCAGTGAGGCGGAGAAGGTAGGGCAAGGGGGGCAGCACTGCCCCGGGTGCCTTCCATTCTCACTATGCCACTGTGTGAACTATGTATTGTAACACCATTACAGAAGCTCATGTAAACCACTCTGAATTGACTTCCCAGTCATTAGTAGTGGTATGGAAGCTTTCAATGAACAATGACAATCATGCATTATTTATTTATTTAAAAATTTATATACCGCCTATACTAAGCCAGGGGTGTCCAAGTCCCTCCTCAAGGGCCGCAATCCAGTCGGGTTTACAGGATTTCCCCAATGAATATGCATGAGATCTATTTGCATGCACTGCTTTCATTGTATACTAATAGATCTCATGCGTATTCATTGGGGAAATCCTGAAAACCCAACAGGATTGTGCCCTCGAGGAGGGACTTTGACACCTCTGCTCTAAGCGGTTTCCATAAAATTGAACATTCATAATTACATTTCAATAACTTAGAACTAACAGACTTCTACTCATTTCCAAGAAAACTAGCAAACTTCATTCATTCCCTCCAAATAGCATAAATGATCGTAAAGCTGTCAACCTGTAGACTTCAGCAACCAATGCAGGAAATACTTATCCTAAGCTGTATTGTCTCTACAAGTAGGCATCAATAAACAGCTTGTTCTTTAACAATTTCTTGAAATTGAGTCAGTCAAGTCATAATCTTAATTGTCCCGACAATATGTTCCATTATAGAACAGCAAAAGGTACAAAAATGAGCAGTAATAGTCAATGGGTTTTCACAGAAAGGACTCTGGAAAGCACTGAAATGATTACATTCCACACCTGAAATAATTTATAATGTGAATGCGGCATGCCCTCAGTGTGAGGAGTAAGAGATAAGGAGAAATTTCTCCAGCTCTTAATGCAACCGGTGAGGGAGCATTAATGCAACCCACTACACCTGCACACCATCACTGGGCATGCCACATGTGCTCCAACAAACAGTGATAAATATAACAATAAGTGATACAAATTTTAAAGTACTAAAGTGCATTCAATAAGGTCAACAGAGAGCCTTGCTGTGAAAACCCCCGTCCCCAAGATAGAACACAGCACTTAGCTTGGATCTTCATCTGGATAGCTTCAAATAGAACAAGATGATATTCTTCAAAAAAAACCTCATTATAAGGTCCAACCAAGCCCAGTTTCTGGGATTCGATGTGCCCCTTCTTCAAAAACGCCACCACGAAACAGGCAGGAAGTTGAACAGAGCATTATAGAACAGAACATAAGTCAGCATGTGTGCGCCTAACTTTAGGTGTTATATTCATCTGTATGGCTTCAATTTATTCTGGTGTGGAAACGTTTTTTGGATGACATTTTCTTCGTCTGGAGAAGTACTTAAACATTGCTGGATTTTTAAAACTGGCTGAGGTGCACAGGATGTTAACCTGCATTTTGCTGCGATTATATAATCAGAGATTGCCTTTCAAGATGTTCTGATTAAGAAGACTGTGGTGGGTTTGGCTACTACATTATATCGGAAACCCTCTGACTGCAATACATTGCTGCGATTTCATAGTTTCCACCCACATGGCTTGAAAGAAAGTCTTCCAATAGGACAATTTCTGTGATCAAGAAGAATATGTTCGGACCTGACAGCTTTTAAGATACAAGCTCAGCTATTAAAAAAAAGTTTACTGGTCAAAGGACATCCTGCGAGAGTAATTAAAAAAACATATCTCCAGGTAAGATTTGCCCAAAGAGAGCTGCTGCTCCAATATAGGAGAACTTCAGATAAGAACATAAGAATTGCCGCTGCTAGGTCAGACCAATGGTCCATCATGCCCAGCAATTCGCTCACGCGGCGGCCCTTAGGTGAAAGACCAGTGCCCTGAGTCTAGCCTTACCTGATTTACTTAATGCTTTATCTGTATCCTTCCATACTCTACACTTGGTTCAGATATTAAAAAGATCTTTAAACACCACGGCCCTGTTTTGAGTGTATTAAGTGTGCCTTTTGAATTTCCTATTTTTACATTTAAATGTCAAAAGACTAAAGGTGAACCGCTGAATATAAAGAACTAGTGTTTAAGCCCGTTACATTAACGAGTGCTAGACTATATGTCTGCCTGTCTTTCTTTCTTTCTGTGTCTCTCCCTGCCCCTGTCTCTGACTGTCTGTCTGTCTTTTTGCTTTGTCTCTCTCTCCTTGGCCGCTGTCTGTCTGTATGTCTTTTTTCTTTCTCTCTCTCTTCTTGGCCACTGTCTGTCTGTCTTTTTTTCTTTGTCTCTCTCTCCTTGGAAGCTGTCTGTCTGCCTTTCTTTCTGTCTGTCTCTCTGGCCCCTGTCTGTCTGTCATTCTTTCTGTCTTTGTCTCTCCCTGGCCCCGTGTCTATCTGTCTTTCTGTCTGTCTCTCTGTCTCTCTCCCTGGCCCCCTGCCTGCCTGTATTTCTCTGTTGCACCTTGCCTGCCTGTCTCTCCGTGGCCCCCTTCTATTCCCCCCCCCTTCCAGAGCAAAGCACAGCCCTCCCCCCAAAGCATCCCCCTTTCCCTCTCCCCCTCCACTTCTTATCAGCATGAGACATCTTGCAGTTGTTGCTAACACAAACCGCTGCTGAATTCACTGCACGCGCCCCAAGCCACACGCGCCGTAAGCTGCCCAAAGCCAGCGCACGTACTGCAAACCGCCCGAAGCCGATGCACACACCGCAAGCCGCTCCACGTGCCTCAAATGGAATTTGGCACAGAGGCACACATCACGGCGGCAGGGATTGCGGCCTCCTAAGTGCACATGCACGCTTAGGGTTTTATTATAGAGGATAGTGGTAAATATGGACTGTCGAATGATGCATCCAAAATGCGGTTCGTAACAATGGTGTGCTCTGACCATGGAGGGATCAGAATGGAAGTCACCTTGACTCCAACATCCTTTAAAGGCTCGTGGGAATACCAACTGTAATTCAGCATTTGTTATTTATGCAATCTTATGTCCCTGCTAGTTAGTGTATATTGGTCGAACTACTAGACTAATAAAAATAAGGTTAAATGAACATAAATCACAGATCAATACACAGAATGTAACTTCACCATTGCTCCAACATTGTATAAATGCTAAACATATGATTTCAGATATTAAGTAGTGCATTATTGACTTTTTGGATCGTGGATGGGAAGGAGGTAACCTTGAGAAAAGACTAAACTATAGGGAACAACGTTGAATATTTGAATTGAATATGGTTGCTCCAGAGAGTCTCAATGAAGAACTAGACTGGTAGTCATTGATCTAGCACTCTGTGGATTGGCTATTCAATTTTGTTTAAATGCTGACATCATTACTATTGGGTTGGCTGTTCTGACTATTTAAATGTAGACGTCGGACACCATTTTGTATGAAATTGAAAGAAGGGAAACAGCGGGAATTTGTGAGTAAATGCTTATGTGGAACTAGAACTTTACCAATTTCTGGGACTAATACTATTATTTTAGTTTTACTGCAAAAGAAAGAATATAAAGCAGTCGGAGTGGCAAAACATAGCATTATGTCGAAGGCTTACTGCATGGATATGTAAAACGGTGGATGGCATTGAATATATTGAAAAGATAAGTAAGTACTAATATATATAAAGGGAATGAAATTCTGATTGCAACTGAGACTAAGAAATTATGGAAGAGTAAAAAGTAAAAAATAGAAAAAATGGACCAATGAAGAGGTATCGACTAAGCTATGCTAATTAGCTTTTAAAGTCCAATAATAATACATATCTGATGGCCCTGGAAAAATAACATTGTTAAATCTGAGTAAGAAGCTATGTATTTGTGGTAACTTTAGTTGCAAGCACTTATGCCTTGTCAAAAGGTTGGTGTTTATGGTCGACCCTAAAGCTGGCAGTTGAATGTGTAATCAAATTCAAAACAAGGAAACACTACCCCACGGTGAACAAACAGAAAACAGGGAAAAGTGGGGAAGAGGCTGTGCACATCAACCTGAGATAATATGCTCTTATGTGTTAAAACATGAATTCAAATTTATTAAGACAATTAAAAATTGCATATTAAAAGAAGATTTAAAAGCTGTGATCTATATAAGAACATAAGAATTGCCGCTGCTGGGTCAGACCAATGGTCCATCCTGCCCAGCAATCCGCTCATGCGGTGGCCCCCAGGTCAAGACCAGTGCTCCAATTGAGTCCAGTCTCACCAGTCCAACTTTGTCTTTAAATCCTGGAGGGTGTTTCCCCTATAACAGCCTCCGGGAGAGCGTTCCAGTTTTCTATCACTGTCTGGGTGAAGAAGAACTTCCTTAAGTTTGTACGGAATCTATCCCCTTTCAACTTTAGAGAGTGCCCTCTCGTTCTCCCTACCTTGGAGAGGGTGAACCACCTGTCTTTCTCTACTAAGTCTATTCCCTTCAGTATTTTGAATGTTTCGATCATGTCCCCTCTCAGTCTCCTCTTTTCAAGGGAGAAGAGTCCTGAAAGTCCTAAAACAAATCTGTTTGGTGGACACTGTATTATAGGCATGTGTTGTAAACCACAGGCACATGCCACGTTTTGGCACACAGGCCTGCCTCAAGGGTACAGTTAATGTCTAAAGGAGCAATTATAATACAGCGTCCACCAAACAGATTTGTTTCAGCACTTTCAGGACTTTGAATCCAAAAAGAAATATAGACTGTTCACAGCTTTTAAATCTTATTGTACTATGCAATTTTTAATTGTCTTAATTGAATTCATGTTTTAACACATATGAGCTTATTATCTCAGGTCAATGTGCACAGCCCCTTCTCCACAGCTGAATGGGTAAGTCACAGTATTCTATAACTTATTTGGGTAACTGGAAGACACGCCTCGTTTGTAATTGTTCATGTAGCATTTAGGCACTAAGGGCTAGATTCACTAAAGTCCACAAATCGCTCCAATTGGTGTCCTATCCGTTTCCGCTACACCACAGGATAACTATGGCAAATTGTAACCTGTAAATTGTATATTATGTATATTAGTATTAGACTCCTGAGGCTTCTTTTACAAAGCCGCGCTAGCGGCTACGCTGCGCTAACGGCCCTGAAGCCCATAGAGTTTTAAAGGGCTTCGGGGTTGTTGCCGTGCGACAGCTGCTAGTGCGGCTTTGTAAAAGAGGCCGCTAGTATGTGTCAGGTTAGGATAAAAACTTGTATCGTAAATTTGTACTGAAGTTATGGCAAATCCGGTGCAAATCGTAACTTGTTAACTGTATATTATGTATGTTTAACCTGTAAATCATTCTGGGCTCTTTGGGGACCACAGGATAGAAAATGAATTAAGTAAATAAATAAATAAATTGGCTGTGTCCTTTAAAACCAATCAAAGAGTCATTAAGAAATGGACGCCTACAAAAACCTCCACGCAGCAATGCTCACTCAACAGGATCCGATATAGGATGGCAATAGGGCTCATAAAGCCATTTACATCAAAACAAAAAATCCAATGTAGATGTTTTGACTTGGCTCATATCATTGCCTCCTTTTCTAATGCAGCTTGTTTATTTACTTCTGTATTATTTTTTCAGAAATATAAACTAATAAACAGCACCATTTTTTTTAACTTATTGTTTTTAATGCAGTGTCTCTAGCATGAGCCGACGGGACCCGTTTCGCCCACAAGGGCTTTCTCAAGGGTTCATAGAGGAGCTCATTTCCAGCGTCCTTCCTCGTTTGAGGCTAGAGAAAAAGTGCTTCTAAGGTCAAAGTAGGCATAGTTTATGCCAAAAATGACCTTAGGTGCTGCTAGACACCTCCGTAAATGTGATTCTCGTCAAACATAGGTGCCAGTAATGTAGGCCTGCAAACCCTGGCCTACATTACCAGCGCCTAAGTTAGACATAGGACATGATTCTTCTAACACCGCTACACATGATTGACATGTGACTGGCACCGTTTTTGGAGGCGCCGGCTGATATAAGTGCCGTTACTAGAACCAGAGCCCACGATTCAGAAAATGCTGAGCTTCTAAATTTTTGTTCCTAAATTAGGCGCATATATTTGTGCTCTATTTTCAGCCACATTTAAGAGAATACATTTTTCTGCTGAAAATTTATCTTAATTTAGGAGCTTAAGGGCCCTTTTGCAAAGCTACGGTAGCAGTAAATGCACCAAAGCCCATAGGAAATGAGTGGGCTTCAGTGCATTTACTGCGGCAGCATCACTACCGTGGCTTTGTAAAAGGAGCCCTAAAAGTTATGTTCACAAAATTTAGAATTTAGGCCTGCCTTTTGTTGTCTAGATTCATGAGCTTAGTACTGGAAATCTAAGCTCTTAACATTTTTTTGCACCATAAATCCGTCTGTCCCCCCCCCCCCCCCCCCAATTATGGCCCATTTTTATGCTCCTAAATTTAAGAGCTCAGGAAATTTTGAGTGAAAATTTACTTGGTCTGAGTAAATAAATTTTTTAAGATGCTAAATTGTAAGCATCTCTCTCTAATGGGTCCTTTTACTAAGCTGTAGAAAACACTAACATGTATTTACTGCAGCTTAAAAAAGGTTACCATGGGACGTGCTGAGGTGTCCCGTGGTATTTTGAACAATTGTGCATGCACACTGCACGTTAAAAATAATTGTTTTATTTTCTATGAAAGGGGTTGTGCTTGCGGGTGCAGATTGGGCATGATGACACTAATCAGTTAGCATATGGGGCACTGCCATGCACTAACTGATTAGTGCATGGGAGCCCTTATCTCCTACAAAATGAGTGGTGGTAAGGGCTCAAGTGGTAATATTTTTAATGGACATGTACCGTGTGTACTTTTGATGCTAATAAATTAGACTTTTACTCTCGACAGATTGTTCACATGCAGGGGCATTTTCGATAGGATGTCTAAATCTGATTTTGGATGTTTCCCGCAAGACATCCAAAGTCAAAGGTCATGAAATGGCCATTTTCAAAGCCAGCAAGTTTTCAAGTTTATTTATATTGTTTGATTAAACGCTTAACCAGAAGTACAAAGCGTTGTACAAATAGTAAAAAAAAAACATTTAAAAAAATTAAATGTACATAATTCATTACAGGACATACTTGGGTAACTGCTTTTTAAAGCCACAGAAAACAATAGGGAAGAGGGGGAGAACTACAATTTTAAAGAAAAAGTACATAGAAGGAAAGTACATAAGGGGGGTAAGAAGATAAGGTTTGCTGGCGAAGATGATGGTCGAATTAGAAAACTGTTAAAATTATTAATTTTGGAAACTGCTGAAAGTATTACATTTTAGTTAGACATTGTATTTTCAGTTAAAAGCATCTTTAAAAAGAAAGCTCTTTAAACTTTTAAATTTTTGCAAATCTCGTTCCAGTCTTAGATATAGGGGAAGAGAATTCCAAGTCATTGGAGCAGTTACAGAAAAAATAAGAGCACGGCGAGTTCCAATTATTTTCAGGGAAAGGACATTAAGGGTAAACTGTGAGGTAGATCTAAGAACTCTCGAAGGGTCATACAGAATCAAGAGCCTGTCTATAAATGCTGGGGCATTGGTTTGTATAGTCTTGAAAACTAGAAGAGCAATTTTATATGTTATCCTATGTGTAACAGGCAACTAGTGAGCTTTTTGTAATAATGGGGTGACGTGGTCAAATTTTTTAGAGCCTGAGATTATCTTAATTGCTATGTTTTGTATAAGTTGGAGACGTTTTATATCTTTTAAGCATGCCACCTTTAATAGAGAATTGCAATAATTATAGTTTAGATATTACTAGAGAATGGACTAATATATTAAGGGAATTTTTATCAAGAAGGGGGACTAATGATCGTATCATCCTCAACTTATAAAAACAATTTTTGACCAACGCACTGATGTGTGAACAAAAGATAAGTTTGTTGTCTATAAGCACACCTAGAATTTTGATGGAGTTAGTTAGTTTGAGTGGCATATTATCAATTGAGACAGAGGCAATAAGTTGTACCCCTTCTTTCCCTGAGAAAAGCACAGTAGTAGTTTTGTTAATGCTTAAAGAAAGCATGTTGATACTTAGCCAGTCGTGAATTTTGGCTAGTTTTTGGTTGATGTTAGAAATGTCATATGGACTTGTAGGATCAATTGTGTGCAGAAGTTGGATGTCATCTGCGTAAGCATATACTGTGAACCCAATAGATTGACAAAGAGTTAAGAGAGGAGCCAAGTAGATGTTAAATAGTAGAAGAGATAAAATGGAACCTTGCGGAACACCGAAATTAGTATGATAGGGTTCAGAAAGTGAGTTTTTGAAATGCACTGTTGAAAATCTATCAGAAAAGTATGATCGAAACCATTCATGAACTTGGTCAGTTATACCGATAGATAAGAGTCGTTGAAGTAGTAGATGATGGTCAATTGTGTCAAACGCTGCTGCAAGATCTAAGGAGATAAGTAGGACAGATTTGTGTTGATCCAGGTAGTAGTGAATAGATGTAGTGAGTCCTAAAAGGGAATGCTCTGTAGAATGATTTTTACGAAATCCAGAGTGATTGGGATGCAGAGCCTGAGTTTTGTCAATGAAGTCTGACAGTTGCTGGAATACTACTTTTTCTGTTAATTTTGCTAGGAATGGAAGGTTAGCTATTGGACGATAATTTGAACTATCGTTGAGATTGATTTTTGAATCCTTGATAATCGGAAGGAGAGCAGAGTGTTTCCATTCGGTTGGGAGAGATGTCGTAGACAAACTTTTATGAATAATTTGAAGAATAAAAGGTCCAAATATAGAAAAATAACGTTTAAAGAGAAAAGGCGTAAAGGATTCAGTTTTGGAGCCTTTAAGATTTATAGAGTGAAATATATGTTCAATCTCTTTTAAGGAAGGGAGTATAAACTTAGAACATGTAGCTTTTAGTGACATATGCCTATTTAAATCTTTATCTTTTGAATCGGAGATGACACTATTCGAGGATATGTCAAAATTAGACTTGTCTGAGCAACACTGCAAGACATCCAAATTTTATTTATTTTTTTTTTGGGGGGGGGTTAAATTGCCTACTTAGACATCTTGGCCACCAGGACATCCAACCTTAGGACATCCAACTCTGTTCGCCATTTTTGACAACAAAAAGTCAGAGTTCAAAACATCCCTGCTGATCTTGTACAGGGTTTGTGTGTGAGGGATGGGGGGGGAGGGCAGTGGCAGGCATGGGGGGAATTGGTGGGAGTGGGGACTTTTCATTCTGCTGCTCTTCCTGCTGTTCAATCAGCTGAGCCACCAGGACTCGGGGAAACCTGCGGCTCAGTTGATCGGGGCAGGGAGAGCAGCCTTGACAGGAGGAAAGAGCTGTACCTAGCAATTACTCTTCTGAGCAAGCGCCAGGCCCAGTTCCTCCCTTCCTTTTCTGGCAATTCTCCGCACAAATACCATGCATATAATTTGCATGTTATTATGCTGAGAATCGCATTCCACTACAGCCACTACATTGACTCGTCGGATTTTACCGGTGAGTTTTGAGAATTTGGCCCTCAATTAGCAGTCACAGTAGAGACAAAGATAAACAGATTTCAGATTTAAAAGCTCAGAATCACATCCTAACTGAGACGAATGTGCTCTTACAGGCAAGGCTGGACCCTGACGGAGAACAAACTGATAATAAAGAGAATGGGGCATCTTTTGCTCATAAGAATATAAGAGTTGCCATAGTGGAACAGACCTAAGGTCCATCAAGCCCAGTATCCTGTTTCCAACAGTGGCCAACCCAGGTCCCAAGTACCTAGCTAGATCCATATAACAGAATTTAGAAACAGCAGCCATACTCCTCAACTTAGAACCAATGGAATTAGTTTGCTCTCCCTAGCAGAAACAACTCTTCCATGAAAACAGTTCCTAGCGAACAAAGTTGGGTTTAGCTTGGAAGGTGTCATCTTAGTCTTGTGACCTTCATGCGCTGGAGCTAGAAACTAGAGGGTACTCTAATCTCCATGCATAGAGAATCTGACTTCCCAAACTACAAAGACACATATGCCTTCTTTGCATGAATATTTCAGACCAGACATAGATTTTTGGAAGAGCATGCTCACCCAACAACCATTTGAAAATATGGGGTAGAATTAGAAGAATGCAGGTATGGAGATATTTGGATATCTATATAGTTAGGCACCCTTCTGAAGACTGTCCTTTATGTGCATTGTTACCAAGAAACTCCAGTCTATGCCCTCGGTGAAAGTGACAGGAGAGTGATGGCAAAGTACGAGACTTAGCATTAAAAAGACTGATAGGCAGAATCCTGAGAATCTAGTTAATCTGTTTAATTACTTGGCTGGCAATGCAGCCCATTTCACTCATCCGAACAGCATTACTATGGCAGCACAAACCCTCTGTGTTATTAGGTTACATGGCCATGCACCAAGACGCTCAAAGTGACATGATGAGAAACCCCAAGAGGATAACAAAAATCAAACTGGTGTCACACTGTGTTCCCTTTTCTCTCCAGCTTGGATCAGGAGCCTTAGTACTGCTACACAACAGCTGCCGCCTATGGAAATGAGATATTGCTGCAAACTTCCCTGAGCATTTACAAACAAACCATTGTGCTTTATCACCCTGATCATCCTATCTACCCATTTTCTTTCTTTTCTTTAAATCTTTCTTTATGTCTCTGTCTCAAAGTACAGATCTGCCAAGTTACCACCCAATTCCAAGAAGGAGATGGAAGGCCTATCCTAGATTTCTGAAAACCCCATTTTGATATAAGATTTATCATTCCTGTTTTTTCTCCGTTGAATTCAATGCTTTAAGTACTGCACTTTTTTGGGATTTAAATTCAAGACAATGATAGACCAGAAAGTCTCCTTGTAACTGGACAACTTGGCAACTCTTTTTTTTTTTTTAATTCTTTATTCATTTTGAAAACTTACAGCAAGCTTACAGGAATATATCATTAGCAACAACAATAACACTTGTAATTCTCATATAATTCTAAAAACATAAAAATTATATCCCGTCCCACTCATCTTCTTTCAAATATTATAATCAATAATATCATAAATATAATATAAACATATAATTTAGTGAAATTTCCAGAAAAACTCCACCCACCCCCCTTATGTGTACATATATTCATCCAAGGAAAATGATGTTTACTCATTACAATATCGTTCCAATGGCCCCCAGATCTTTATAAAATTGATCAAGTGTCCCCGCTTCCAGATTACAATGCCAGCATTTATTAGACTTAGAGCTATCTAACTTTTGTAAACGAACAGGAGTCCAAAACGCTCTATGCAGCAAAAAGAACCAAGTTTACCTCATAGATGCTGATACTGTACATCTCATTCTCCAAGACCAAATTCGTGGCCATCGAGATGCAGAAATTTGCTGCTTAATCTCATGTCTCTTAAGACCGTTTTTTGGTTTTTTATTCATATATCCAGATATTAATTTATACCACAATGCAGCTTGATGTCCCAGGAAGTCCGCTTGAAAGTATAGGAACTCTAGACTATACTGATTATTCAATGTTTTCCATTCAGGGAACCCCACCTGAATAGCCTGCTTCAGCTGCAACCATTTAAAACTTTGTGATTTATTAAGACCAAATCTATGCTGCAGCTGTGAAAATTCAAGCAGTTTACCATCTGAAATAACATCATTCAGTGTTCGAATACCTGCAATAATCCAGTTCTTCCATAAGATAGGTAAAATGCCTAGAATTGCTTTAGTATCTCTTCTAAAATCAATTGAGGAGGGTGGGGTAAATTTTCCAAATTTTTATAGGTATCATCAAGCCTATATTTTACGTCAGGGTATGTATTGGATCCTCACAGAACTCATAGATAATGCCCCGGATTGGCTGTATTTGGAGTGGCGTCTCTTTTTTCCTTTAAATCTAGTTCATGTTCCTAGTATTAAAATGCCGAGAAAGTATAAGGATAACAGAATTTTATCTGATACATGAAAAACATTGAGATACATTAGTAACTTAACACCTATTCCAATTAGTAAATCAACGAATCAGTCTTTATGGATAAACTTGGCAACTTTAAGCTATTTGTTGATGCATATCTACAGGGCCGCCATCAGGGCAGTACCACCAGTCCTGCATTCAGGGGCCCGGAGCTGACAGGGGGCCCGGGCTCCCCCAGGGTCCTAGGCCACAGTCTAGGGGGAGGGGAGGTCTGCCCCACGTGGACAGGAGAGAGCTGGACGGGGGACCCGCGGAGTTCAATACATCTCGAGCCGCGAGGCTCGTCTTCTGTTCCTGCCTGCCCTGCCGCTCACATATAGCCGATCGCAAGTGTTCCCTGATGTCAGCGCTGACGTCGGAGGGAGGGCTTAAGCAAAGCCTGGAGGGAGGGCTTAAGCAAAGCTCCGGGCAGGAAAAAGAAGACAAGCCTCGCGGCTTGAGCTTCGTTTTGCTGAGAAAGTTGCAAAGATGGGCTGGGAGGCAAACGTGGAACACAAAAGGGGGGAGGGAGTGCGTTTTGGACACAAGGCATGAACTTGGGAGAGAGGAAGGGAGGGAAAGAGATGCTGAGGTGGGGGAGAGAATGGGTTTTTGGACTCAGAAGGCATGGACTTGGGAGAGAGAAAGGGAGGGAAAGAGATACTGAGGTGGGGGAGGGAATGAGTTTTTGGACACAGAAGGCATGGACTTGGGAGAGAGGAAGGGAGGGAAAGAGATACTGAGGTGGGGGAGGGAATGAGTTTTTGGACACAGAAGGCATGGACTTGGGAGAGAGGAAGGGAGGGAAAGAGATGGTTGTGTACACGGGGAATAGAAGAAAGGAGAATTTTTGGTCATAGGGAGGGAGTGAGGTACAGAAAGTGGCATACCAGGGTGGGGGGGGGTGGTCCGCCCCACCCCGGGTTTACGTCCCAAGGGGGTGCACAGCTGGCTACCCTCCAGTGTTCTCTCTAGGCAGGCAAACTGCGGCTCTTTAGTCACTTGAGTGCCACCGCCGCCATCGGGAACAAGCCGGCGCCAAGTTCTCCCTGCTTTTCCCTGTGGGGCCGGCCAACTCTCGCCACTCGCGTCAATTCTGACGTCGTAGAGGACGTTCTGGGCCAGCCAATCGCTGTCTGGCTGGCCTAGAATGTACTCTCCGACGTTAGAATTGACGTCGGGTGGCGAGAGTTGGTCGGCCCCGCTGGGAAGAGAAGCAGGGCGAACTCGGCGCTGGCCTGTTCCCGATGGTGGCAGTGGCAGCCTATTCCCCAGTGGCGGTGGCAGCATTTTCCCAATGGTGGTGGCATAGGGGAGGGCAGGGAGAAAGAAAGAAAGGGGGGACAGGAAGCCAGAAAGAAAGAAAGGGGGCAGGGTGAAACAAAGAAAAATGGGGCACGGAAAGAGAGAGAGAGAAAGACAGACATACAGAACGAAAGAGGGTGTGGAGAGAGAAAGAAGGGGGCAGGGTGAGAGAGAGAAAAACAGACATACAGAAAGAAAGGGGGTATGGAGAGAGAGAAAAAGAAAGAAGGGGCAGGGTGAAACAAAGAAAAAGTTTGGGGAGGGAATGAGGTCTGGAGGAGAGGAAGCATACAGGAGGCTGAAAGAAGGGAAGAAATATTGGATGCACAGTCAGAAGAATAAAGTGCAACCAGAGACTGATGAAATTACCAAAGGTAGGAAAAATGGTTTTAGTTTCAATTTAGTGATCAAAATGTGTCTGCTTTGAGAATTTATATATGCTGTCTATATTTTGCACTATGGCCCCCTTTTACTAAACCGCAATAGCGTTTTTTAGCGCAGGGAGCCTATGAGCGTTGAGAACAGCGTGGGGCATTCAACGCAGCTCCCTGCGCTAGAAACCGCTATCGCGTTTTAGTAAAAAGGGAGGAGGAATATTTGTCTATTTTTGTATAGTTGTTACTGAGGTGACATTGCATAAAGTCATCTGCCTTGACCTCTTTGAAAACCTGCGGAATATAAATGATAATTAACATTTTCTCTGCGTACAGCGTGCTTTGTGTTTTTAAAATTTTATTGTTGGTAGATCATTTTGACTTGGCCACAAAGGTAAGGGGGAGGGAGGGAGGGGAACTGCTGAAAGACATCTAATAATCCTTGAAGGCTTGACTGTGCAGGGAATTTAATCATGTTTTGTTATGTGACTGGCATTATTTAGACTTTAATTTCTATGAATGAATAGAATGAAAATGATATAAATTACTTGCTTGTTTTTATGTGCGTGTGCTGAAGGAAAGTGGAGAGAGAGTGCGCTGAGGACGATGAAGGGAAATGGGGAAGAGAGAATGGGGAGAAGACGCTGATTTATAAATTGACAATTGTACAGAATATTGTTTCTTTTTTATATTCATCCATAGCTGCATGTTAATGATGTGCTCATATGCACTTATTTATCATCATAACATATACATCATCATTAACATGCAGCTGTGGATGTGTAAGGACAGGCTGAGGAGGATGGATGGGAAGGAAGGAAGGTGCACATATCAACATATCGTAAATTTTTAACATGCATGATGCAGCTATAGGCAAGCAGAGGAGGATGGGATCATACGGATGTGTATGTTCAGATATGCGCTTAGATGTGTAGTTTTTTCTGATATATTTATTAAGCTTACAGTATTTATAAAAACACATTTAATACTTGTTACAAAAAATATTGTGCAATTGTGATGTACTTCTGGCCTACAAAGGTCAAAAGAAATCCTTAACTGAGATTTTACATTCAAAAGTGAATTATAGCTACTAGCACTATTATTTATTAGTTATTTATTATGCAGATGTTTGTTAGTTTGTTATTAGTTCAGTATTAGACATATGTTAGTTTAGAATAGATAGGTATAGATTAGTTTAGTTTAGGTTAGGTTAGGGCCCTGCTGAAAGAGTCTACCTTGACGTGGTTGCAGGCTTACAAATCTTTTGGTCAAAGAGTGCGGCGACAGAGAAAAGTATGTGTGTATTCGGCCCATGGAAGAAGGGGGGGACAGGGGGGGGGAAAGGGTGCGTGGGGGGCCCAATAGGATTGATCAGTAAGGGGCCCAGAAATTTCTGATGGCGGCCCTGCATATCTATGAATTGCTCCCTTGGATTTTGTTTCAAATTTACCTGCGATGATAGTGAAGGATGATATTGAGGATTCCTTAGGTTGCACTTTCTAAGTTGTTTTGAATTATTGTAAAATGTTACTTATGTGTTATTTTTATGTATGTTATTTTTGAAACCGCTGAGACTTCAGGCGGCATACAAATTTTTTAAATAAATAAATAGAAAGTAACCCCCTAGACCAGGGGTGCCCACACTTTTTTGGCTTGTGAGCTACTTTTAAAATGACCAAGTTAAAATGATTTACCAACAATAAAATTTTTAAAAAACACAAAGCAGAGAAAATGTTAATTATCATTTATATTCGGGGTTTTTTTCAAAGAGGTCAAGGCAGATGACTTTAAAATATGCAATGTCACCTCAGTAACAACTATACAAAAATAGACAAATATACCCCTCCCTTTTTACTAAACCATGATTGTGGTTTTTAGCGCAGGGAGCTGTGCTGAATGCCCTGCACTGCTCTTGACGCTCATAAGCTCCTTGCGCTAAAATCCGCTACTGCGGTTTATTAAAAGGGGGCCATAGTGCAAAATATAGACAGCAGATATAAATTCTCAAAATGTTTTGATCACTAAATTGAAAATAAAATCATTTTTCCTTCCTTTGTTGTCTGGTGATTTCATGAGTCTCTGGTTACATTTTCTTCTTCTGACTGTGTATCCAATATTTATTCCCTTCTTTCTGCCTCCTGCATGCTTTGTCTCCTCCAGACCTCATTCCATTCCCCAACCAACATCTCTATCCTTCTATGAGTCCAACTTTTTCTTCCTCTCTCTCTGCCCCTCCCCTTTCTTTCTGTCTGTCTCCCTGCCTCTTTCTTTCTTTCTTTTTCTCTCTGTCTGTCTTTCTGTCTCCCTGCCCCTTTCTTACTTTCTTTCTCTTTCTGTCTTTCTGTCTCCCTGCCCCTTCTTACTTTCTCTCTCTGTATTTCTTTCTATCTCCCTGCCTCCCTTTCTTTCTGCCTCCCTGCCTGTCTCCCCGTTCTACCTCCTTGTCTTTCTGTCTCCCTGTCTGTCTCCCTGGTCTGCCTCTCTGCCTTTCTATCTCCCTTTTTTTTCTCCCCAAGCCACTGCCGGGGCTGTCATCTGAGAACAGGCCCCCAAGCCACCACCGATTTCTGGGAACACCGCCAACTTCTGGGACCCCCAAGCCACCGCAGATACCGCAATTGCTGAGTTCTTTGTTTTCCGACGCTGCAACAGGCCAGCAGCCTTCTCCCTAACATCAATTCTGATGTTGGAGAGGAAGTTCTGGGCCAGCCAGGCAGCGATTGGCTGGCCCGGAACTTCCTCTCTGATGTCAGAATTTACATCAGGGAGAATGCTTCTGCAGGGAGAGTTTTGGGCGGCAGTGGGGGACGTCAGGGAGAAGAAGGCTGATCGGTCAGGTGCATCGCGAAGGCAATGCAAGTATATCACGGAGCCCAGGATGGGCTCTGCGATCGACTCATATTGCCTTTGAGATCTCCCGGTCGATCGCGATCGACGTATTGGGCACCCCTACCCTAGACGTTTTTGCTGTTTTTGTCAGTAACCAATTGGAATTTCAGTGTCAAACTTTAAAGCTTTATCTGTTGTTACTATCTATGTTGATGCGCCAAGTGGAGTGAGATTATTTTAAAACACAGTGAAATTACAGACTTTTTAGCATGACTACTCAGCAATTTTCACACATTCAAAAATGTTTGCAGTTTCATTTTAATTTATTTCATATACCGCAAATATTAACAGAAAAAAGTTAAAACTAAGCGGTTTAAAATAAAACTACCATTATTTGGTAAAAAGAAAAAGATAGCTTTCTATTAATAACATCAAATGACAGAGACTTTTGTTTGGGGAGCAATATTGGAGGCCTGCGCTCCACCGAAAGCCACAAACAATTCCTAAACTGAAGAAAGCACTGCAGGTGATCTGGGACAGCCTGCTACAGGGACTGATCAACAAGGTTGTTAAGAACTTCTCAAAGCAACTAAAGGCCTGAGTTAAAATTGGGGGTGGACAGTTTGAACATTTGTAGTGATTGCAAAATTCTGAAGCCCAATAGGAAAGAAACATAGAAAAATGATGGCAGATAAAGGCCAAATGGCCCATTCAGTCTGTCCATCCACAGTAACCATTATCTCTTCCTTTCTCCAAGACAGTGTTTCTCAACTTCTTCAAGCCAAGTACCTCCAGTTCCCTCCCCTCCCCTCCCCTCTCCTCCCTCCTCTGACCTTCGATGGTACTTCCCCTCACACAGCAGCAATGAGGTGAGTCTACTGCTGCCAGCCTGCCCTGGAAACCGCCTCTCTGCAGTGACTTCCTGTTCCCACATGGGTGGGTCCTGCAGGGAGATGGCTTCCGGGGCAGGCCTGTGGCAGTAGGCTTACCTCGTTGATGCAGCCAGCTGCCCAAAGATTAAATTACAGTGGCCAGGCCCAGGGAGAAGATAGGTGGGGGAGTCAGGAGAGCTGTTTAGACCTAGACAGACTCCCCCATTTTTAAAACACCATTCGGGCACCCAGACAGTCCTCTAAAAAGAGGACATGTCCTGGTTTTCCCAGACATCTGGTAACCCTAACTGAAAGCAGAGAAACAGAACTCTGCATGTCTTCCTGTACAATGCAAAATAAAGCCGACATATGTAAATTCACAGCATCAACATAATTTAGTCATTAAACTGAAAATAAAATCATTTTTCCTGTCTTTGTAGTCTGGTGAGTTTATTATTCCAATCATCTTGTTCCCAATCTCTGGTTCTGCTTTCCTCTGTGCTCTTAACTTTGTTTCTAGGGCCTCCTTTCCATTTAACAGCATAAGAATAGCATTACTGGGTCAGTCCAACAGTCCTTCAAGCCTAGTAGCCCGTTCTCACGATGGCCAATCCAGGTCACTAGTATCTGGCCAAAACCCAAAGAGTTAGGGTTACCAGATTTCCCGGATCAAAAATCCGGACCCATAGCCCCGCCCCCAGACCCAACTTGTTCCACCCAGCCCTGCCTGAGTCACACCCCGTTCCGCCCCCCCCCCAGCCTTGCCCCCATCCCCGCCCCCTCAACATGTTCGCTTGTCAAGAGGGCATTTGCGCATGTGCTGGTGTGATGTGATGATGTCACACATATGCACGTGATGTCACCGCATTGCATCTGCGCATGTGCAGATGCCATCCCGACATCACATTTGGTTGGAAGCTTTTCAAAATCCGGACGTCAGGTAATCCTACAAAGAGTAGCGTTAAATATGGTAATTCTGTGCTACCGATCCAGGGCAAGCAGTAGCTTCCCCCTGTCTTTCTCAATAACAGACTATAGACTTTTCCTCCAGGAAATTATCCAAACCTTTCTTAAAACCAGCTATGTTATCCGCTCTGCGTTCCAGAGCTTAACTATTCTCTGAGTTAAAAAATGTTTCCTCTTATTGGTTTTAAAAGTATTTCCCTGTAACTTCATCAAGTCTTTGTAATTTTTGATGGAGTGAAAAATCAATCCACTTGTACCTGTTCTACTCAAGTCAGGATTTTGTTTCTTTTCTCTCCTCCTGCCCTATGTCTGTTTGATACTGATTTTTCATGTTTAGCTTGCTTCAATTTCTCTGCCTTCTTCTCAGATCTATCTTGTTTTCCCTCTTCTTTTCCCTTCATGTGCAGCCTGTCTTTTCGTCTCTTCCCTTAACTATATGTGCAGTCCATGTCCCCTTTTCCCTTCCCTTTATGTGTAGCCCGCGGTGTCTCCTCTTTCCTTCATGTACAGCAAAAAGAAGTCATGTCAGAAGAAAGGACCCCAGGGCTGGCCAGAAGAAGGCCTGTTCTAATACCTGCCAGCAACTGCAAAGTTTGAAGAATTGTGGCCAGAGAGGAAAGAGACCTGAGTGGTGGGAGGAGGAAGACTGAGCGACGTCTGTGATCAGGAGGGGATTCCTGGACTCCCTGCGGCACACATGGAGAGCTGCTTTGTAGAATAGTGTGCAGCCAGATGAGTGAACAAATTTTAATGAGTGCCTATTAATATGAATTATTGGTTGTTGGCACCCAATTATTGATAGTTAAAAGCTCATTAACCAATTCATTTGCACATACAGTACATCTTGGCAGCGCACCCAAATGTTTGGTGCTATATATAGAATCTAGGGGCTAGTGCATAAATGCAAGAGGGCATTCAAAGGAGAGAGGCATGAGCATGCCATAGGTATGGCAAACATTTACATAAACTGCTTAAGGAATATTGTGAGTAATGCACTTAAATGCCTTATTTAGGTGCACCTATTTACACAGGTCACAAATGTGGCATAAATGTATGTTAAGGGTGGACCAAGAACTTTCCTGCATACAAGTGTAGAATATAAAGCACTCTTATTGGCAAAGCACCAACAGATAAAAAGACCCAACACGGGGCCTTGTTTCAGCAGATAACCGCCTGCTTCAGGGTCTCTGTTGAATGTGTTATTATGTCAAAAGATCTCAAAGAGCAGAATCTCCATCCAACAATATCCACAGCTTACTAAAGAGAAAAGCAAGAAAAACAAACTGTCAGTCTCATAGCCAGTGCTGCAATATGCACCAAAAGACCCCTGAAGCAGGTGGTTATCCACTGAAACACAGCCCTGTGCCGGGTTTTTTTTAAATCTGTGCTTTATATTCTACACTTGTGTGCAAGTATGTTCTTGGCCCATCCCTACTTCTGTGGCTTTGCTACATAGGTAAGGTTACCATATTTAACGCTGGACAAACTTGGACGCATGACCCCACCCTGTTCCACCCCAGCCCCAACCTGTTCTGCCTCCAGCCCCGCCCCATTCTGCCTCTAGCCACACCCTGTTTTGCCTCTAACCCCACCCTGTTCTGCCTCCAACCCTGCCCCATTCCACCTCCAGTCCCACCCCCAAGAACCTCGGGTTTTTTTCTCATCCACCAGGCTGCATCTGGAGGACCTCCAGCATGCACTGATACATATGATATCATCTGCAAATGCTTGCTGAAGGCCCTCCAGAAGTGGCCGGAGCTTGGGCCTTTCCAAAACTCAGACAAACTGCCCATCCCTGCAAATCATCTGATCCTATCCGCACAAGCCTTAGATAGTTTTATACTAAACTTATTTTATTAAAGTATAAAAAGAAACAATATTCTATACAATTGTCATTTTATAAATCAGAGTTCTGGCTGCTAAACTAGAGGAAGGGATCTTCAGCTGGCAAGGCTTTGTTTATAAACGTTTATCAGCACAGCTACATACTACTTTATCCTAAAGCAAAAAAAAAGAAAAGAAATAATTTGTCTGGTTTCTGCTTTCCTTATCTTCTTGTCATTCTCTTCCTTCCATCCATTGTCTGCCTTCTCTATGCCTCTTCCATATGGCATCTGCTCTCCTTTCCATCTCTGTTTTCTTCCCTTCCATCTCTCACTCCCTCCCCCAGGTGGTTTTTTTAGCATCTCTCTCTTCCTTTTCTCCCTTCAGATCTGGTATCTGTCTCCTCTTCCTCCCTCAATGCTCTGCTATCTCTCTCTCCTCTTCCTTTCCCTTCCTTTTCTTTTCTGCTCTTCCTTCTCAATTTGTTTTCTACCTCTTGTCTACTTTCTTACATTGCAGTCCTCAATTTCCATTTCATTGTGTTTACCTACAGTTTGCCACCTCTTTCCCTCACCCCTTCCAGTATCCCACTAACTCTATCCTCTTCCCCAATTCAGCATGTGCCCTTTTTTCTTTATTCCCTCCTTCCATCCAGTAAGTGCTCTCTATCTCTTTTCCACTTTCTTCCAATGTCTGTTCCTCTCTCTCTCCCCTTCCCATCCAGTGTCTGCTCCCCTTTCTATTCTCCCCACTTCCTTCTAGCATCTGCTCCCTCTCTCACTACTTCCCTTCAGCGTCTGTTCCCCTCTTGCACCCTTCCCCACTTCCATCCAGCATCTGTTCCCCTCTTTCTCCCTTCTCCACTTCCATCCAGCATCTGCTCCACCCTCTCTCTCTCCATGTCCCTTCCACGCCTGCTCCCCTCTCTCTCCCCTCCTCACTTCCCTTCAGCATCAAGTTTTATTAAAATTTGATGAATCGCTTAATCTTAATACAAAGCGATGAACAGGTCTAAAACCACGTAATACATCTCTGAATACGGGGAGACAACATCATTAACATAGACCAGTTACTAGACATAAACAAACCCAAAAGGGAAATGGGGGAAGAAATACAATATGTGACAGTAAATGAGATAAATATGGAAAAAATGATAGGGAAGGAAATAATGTCACCTAAATATCTGGCTGAGATTAAAATGGCAATGAAATTCTATAAAAGTTAGCAGTTAAAAGCATCTTTAAAAAGAAAGCATTTCAACTTCCCCTCTCCCCTCCCCCCTCTCCACTTCCCTTCAGCACCACTCAACCTCTTCCCCTCGCAGGCACTTTTCAGAGATTACTCTTTCTGATGTATCTGGACCTGGTAACCGTTCTCACAAGTCCAGTGCGACTGCCCCAAAACTTCTCCTCTGACACACCTTTCTGTTTCTGCCTGGGCAACTCGCATCAGAGGAGAAGCTTTGGGGCAGATGCACTGGACTTGTGAGAATGGTTACCATATCCGGACACCTCAGAAGGAGAAAACTCGGAAATGCACCCGGGAAGAGATTCCCAGATGTTTCTTTTCTTGCTGTCGGCGATTGAGAGGGAGGGAGTATCAGGATCGCGAGGAGGGCTGCTGACCAGGAGGGGTGGGAAGTGAAGCTACACATCAGATAATTTATTGCAGGGACAAGGCCATTCACCGCTCCATGGGGTGGTGAATGGCCTTGTCCTCATACCCATTGCAACTAGGTTTTTTTCTTCCCCATTCCTGCGGGTTACCCATGGCTAGCCGCAGGTAACTGTCACCATATCATTCTCTACGGCAGATTCCAGTGCTTTTATTACTTGCCCTGGAACATTCTTAGATTGTTTAGTAGAAAAGCAAACTTACCTGAATGGTGAACACCACTGGCTCCACCGGCTCTTGTCCATCCACAGTGAAGCCTTGGTTACTGCAGTCCGTAGCAGTAAAAGTGAAGCTGTCAATCTGGACATCCCCGCCTCCATGTTTGTAGGCTATATCCATGCTGTCCACATCTTGTTGGGTGAAGCTATGCTGAAGGAGAATGGATCCTCTCCTGTACAACTGGCCATGCTGTGGGACCTGGACTAGGAGGAAAGTGAGGTTCTGAGATGGAGTGTCTGGGTCGGAAAGCTGCAGAACATCAGGAGAGATGAGCGCCATGGCGCCTTCCAGCAACCGCAGCCCCCTGTTCCTGGACACATCCGGTAAGGCTTGATCGGTGCTCTCCAGAGTGATTTCAAAGGTTCCATGTTTGCTCCGCAGACCATTGCTGACAAAGAATCTAGCAAAGAGAGGCAAGGCAGCCTTCAGCAAGTGTTCTGGTTTCCCATCTACAGAAATGAAATAACACACACCTTTACTCAAGGGTTCTTCATGGTGTGGCTCTCAAGCACAGGTCAAGAGCTGATTTTCCTGAGGTATTGGTCTGTCTCGAATAAACTAAAATCGTGGTATCAGTGTTATCAAGTGAGCAGAAAACTGCAGAGCTGACAACTTACTCAGTTTTGGTCAGTCCTGGTTTTGAGCTTACCTCCCAAAGTGGAACAGTATTTGAAGTCCCTGATTCTACCCACTAAATTCAGTGCTATTAGGGTTACCAGACATCTGGATTTCCATGGACATGTCCTCCTTTTGAGGCACTTTGTCCGGGTTTTGAAAAGCTTCCAACAAATCGCCCTCCTGCCCGTCGAGAGCAGGTAGCAGGGGGGGGCGGGGTTAGGGTGGGATTGAGGCCAGACTGGGTGGAACTAGGTGGGCCTGGGGGTGGGTCCAAATTTTCCATTTGGAAAATCTGGTAACCTAAGGGCTATAGATCCCATAAAGTAGTATTTCCCAAATCAGAAAGAAAGAGATTTGCCTACAATGGAGGCAGTGTATGCAAATTAATCTCATAGAAACATAGAAGCATGACGGTAGATAAAGGCCAAATGGCCCATTTACCCAGCCTGCTCATCCGCGGCATCTACTATCTCCTCCTCTCCCTAAGAGATCCCACGTGCTTGTTTCATGCTTTCTTGAATTCAGACATAGTTGTTGTCTCTACCACCTCTACCAGGACACTATACTATGCATCTACCACCCTTTCTGTAAAAAAAAGTATTTTCTTAGATTACTCCTAAGCTTATTACATTTTAACTTAATCCCATGCCCTCTAACTCTGAAGTTTCCTTTCAACTGAAAGAGACTCTCCTCATGTGTATTTATGCCACATAGGTATTAAACATCTCTATCATATCTCCCACATTTTCTCCAGAGTTATACATATTGAGATCTCTGAGTCTGTCCTCGTATGCCTTATGACATACACCACTGACTATTTTAGTAACCTTCCTCTGGATATTAAAAGTGAATATCTTAAAAACCTGACTGGCAATGGGGCAGGAGCAACTTGGGAAACACTGAAATAAGGTTGTTAGAAATCCAGGACTGGCTCAAAATTATCATGTGGAACTGGGCATCTTGGTAGCTCTAAAACTCATTGTATTGCAATTATCAAGCACTAAACACTTCTAAAAGCTATATTGGTCTTATAGAAAATTGGAATTCTTATAGGCTTATACGAAAGAAAATTGGAATTCTTATAGGCTATGAAACCTATTTTCTAGCCCCCTATATATAAAAAGAAATCTTATCATAACCCTCTTGATGGGGCACCCTACCCAAAATGCATATCCCCCTACCATAACTCTCTCAATAGGGGACCCTCCCCTAATCATACTCCCACCCAATTATAACTCCCTCAATGGGCCATCCCTATTCACTTGAGCAGTAGCCCCTCAAATAGTAGGCATCCCCATGGCTTGGCTCTTCCCGTCCCCTTTAACCCCCTGAGACTTACCTGCAGATATTCATGGTGATCCAGGCTGGTGGGACAGGAGTGATCCTCCACTGTTACCATACTAGCTGAGCTCATAAGAACATAAGCAGTGCCTCTGCTGGGTCAGACCAGAGGTCCATCATGCCCAGCAGTCCGCTCACGCGGTGGCCCATCAGGTCCATAACCTGTATAGTAATCCTCTATCTATACCCTTCTATCCCCTTTTCCTTCAGGAAATCATCTAATCCCTTCTTGAACCCCAATACCGTAATCTGTCCTATTACACCCTCTGGAAGCGCATTCCAGGTGTCCACCACCCTTTGGATGAAGAAGAACTTCCTAGCATTGGTTCTGAATCTGTCCCCTCTTAATTTTTCCGAATGCCCGCTCGTTCTTGTAGTTTTCGAAAGTTTGAAGAATCTGTCCCTCTCCACTTTCTCTATGCCCTTCATGATCTTGTAAGTCTCTATCATGTCCCCTCTAAGTCTCCGCTTTTCCAGGGAAAAGAGCCCCAATTTCTTTAATCTTTCACCATATGAAAGGTTTTCCATACCTTTTATCAATCGTGTCGCTCTTTTCTGGATCCTCTCAAGTATCGCCATATCCTTCTTAAGGTACGGCGACCAATACTGGACGCAGTACTCCAGATGCGCAATACATCAGCAGGATAACTTCTTTCGATCTGGTTGTAATACCTTTCTTGATAATACCTAGCATTCTATTCGCCTTCTTAGAGGCCGCTGCGCACTGTACCGATGGCTTCATTGTCTTGTCCACTATTACCCCGAAGTCCTTTTCTAGGGTACTTTCACCCATTACCAGCCCTCCCATCGTATAACTTCGGGTTTCTGTTTCCTACATTTCTCTACATTAAACTTCAACTGCCATCTCGTCGCCAACTCTTCTAGTTTGTTCAGGTCCCTTTGTAAATCCTCACAGTCCTCTTTAGTCCCAACTCCACTAAATAGTTTGGTGTTGTCTACGAATTTTATTACTTCGCACTTCATCTCTGTTTCTAGATCATTTATAAATACATTGAACAGCAGCGGTCCGAGTACCGACCCCTGCGGAACACCACTCGTAACCCTCCTCCAGTCAGAGTAGTGGCCCTTTACTCCTACCCTTTGCTTCCTATCCGCCAACCAATTTTTGATCCACTAGTGATCATTGGCACAATTTAGAAATGGGTCCAGCCATTACAGAAGTGGAGGGGTATTGTTCCTGTCTTGCCACACTGGACCACTAGGGATATTCCCAGGTAAGTCCCAGGGAAGTCAGGAAGGAGGTCCAGGCCATGGGGATGACTATTGTTGACGGGTGCTGCTTGCTGGAAGTGTTATGATGGGGGGGCTATGTATTTTTGAGGAGGTGGCAGCCCATCAGCAGGATTATGATTGGAGGGTATGCTTTTGAGGGGTCAAGACATATCAACTAATTTGGGGATGGAACAGAAGGAGGGATTTGCCTGATGGGAATAATAGGAAAAGGGAAGAGTTGGGGGGAGGGGGGACTGGGAGGCAGTATGCTCGATGCCCAAAAATTAGATGACTGGCACAATAATAGTTGGAAGATATATGCGATGAAGGAGCTTGCCACATTGCACAAGATAGATATGGGATGGTTTATGGAGATGTGACAGCTAATGCAGAGAGCCACAGATGATTTCATAACAAAAGACCATGAAGTAAATATTCAGCTGGCAGTGCTCAGTGTTTTGCTGACTGCCTCTGGTTTTATTCCCAGATATTCAATGCCAGGCCATGTCCAAGCTTTAGCATTGAATATCTGGTTCATGTGGTACCAGCTAATACATAGCCATTTACAGTGGCGTAATAAGGGGGGTGGGGCGACCGCCCCGGGCACAGTCTTCCTAAGGGTGCAGCACCCCTCCTCCTCTCTGACCACCCCCGCTCCTCTCCTTGCTGTGCACATGTGCCCCTTTCCTTCCCCTGTACCTTCTTTTCTTCCCCCAGACACTAGGTTGCTGCCCGTGTCGGCATTGGCGCTCTCTCTGATGTCACTTCCGGAACCCACCCCTAGGAAATGACATAAAAGGGCGAGCAGACACTGACGCAGGCATGCGGCTCACACCGGATAAGTTTAAAAGGTATGGGGAAGGAGAAGGGGGTGCGGTGGGGGGTGGGAAGAAGGCGGGGAGGGGCACTACCGCCCCGGGCGCCACTCACCCTTACTACGCCACTGGTCATTTAAGTTGATAGTCAGTACTTAACCTGCCACTTTGCTGCATAAAGATAGGACTATGTTCCATGTGGTTGCATTGGCTTGATAAATGCTATCAGCACTTAACTGGCCAAGTGCTGACTTTGCCCTTGGAACACCCCCAAAATAGCCAGTTTTTATGTAGGTGCTAATTTTTAGCGATGGTAACCAGTTAAGCGCCATTAAAAATTAGCATATAACCCTGAATAAATAATTTAACTGATCAGCAGGCAGCAGACATTTCTGGCCAGTTAAATTGTTTTGAATAGCGACCAGAGTATAAACATCTGCATGTTAAAAAGACCTATTTGAACAGAAAAACAAACTTTTTCTCCCCCACAAACATTATTCACCTCATAAGCTCTAAAGACAATAGCACAGCAGTTAATAAATCCCAATAAATAAGAATATGAAAAATATTCTGCCTTGGGAGTCACTGAATCAGCCCATCTGACAGGGAGGATGATAATCAAAATGATTTAAGCGGGCTGGAAAAACTCTTCTGCCCGCTTAAATCGCTTCCTACCACCTAAGTGGGGATATTTAGCAGCACTTAACCAGAGAGTATCGGTGAACATCCTCTCAGACTGCCCAACTAAAAAGTGGGCAGATTAAGGGTGGCGCTGGGGATGGCAATGGAGAGGAGTCCCCTGGTTTTGCGGTGTTGGCAATATTCAGTGCCGGCACCTACATAGCTAAGTGGACTAATTTAGGAAAGCTCAAAAGCTTAGCTAAGTGAATGCAGGCATCGAATATCGGGTCAGCACCTATATATGTTCCCCTTGCCGTTCCCCCAGCCTGTGACAACTCCCCAAGAAGACCCTCCCCCGCACCCGCAATGTCTAGGTAGCCCCCCTCCCTCCCCCTGAGCCTAAGGTTAGCCTCTCTCACTGATGTCAAGAAGCATGAACCATCTTCTGCAAGAAAAATAATCTTTGCTGCCTGCTGCCTGCCAGATGCATTCTGGGTATGTTTACAAGAACTATGTGTTTCTAGTCAAGGACATCCTACTATGGATACCGGATCAGCTCCTGAGAAATCTGGAGAAGGTAGGAGCTGCTATGATCTGTATGTTTCTGTTCTTATCTACCGAGGCGCCTTTCAAGGCCTGTGCAAGAACATACACAGAAAGGCTATTGATTCAGGTTCTATTTCTGGATTGGTCCTAAAGGGGTCATCTGACAAGAAGAAATGTGTCTAATAATTATTAGTCTATGCTGGGATGTAAGGAAGCTTGGATCCACGTGTAGGTTTCTCTACACACCACTAAAATAATTAAGAACTGATAATTACCTCTTGATTGGCTCTTGGCTGAGACTGAAGAACACAGAACTGCCTTTTTAAACAGATCTGGTTTCTATCGCATAAAGAACTTTGGCAGATATATCTTACAGTTTGCTCCAGTGACAAACTGCCTTATCTGACTCTAAGGAATTTTCTCATCTGCTCCGCTGGGGAAAACGAACAAATTCCATCTCCCTGATCGAAGGAGGCATAACCTTAAAGGCATGAGAAAAGGAATTTTCTGCTTTATCAGCTGGGCTAAAAATTCTATTGGTTTCGGGAGAGGAGAGTTAAGTTACCTTTGTGATAAGCTATTTTAGATTGCTGCTATAATCAGGACTTATTATTATAAGGAATTACCTAGTGTGTAAGAATTAGTTGTATTTAGAAACTATTGTGTGATAATTATGTACTAAGATATATGTATGTATTCAGATATATTGTGTACAAATAATTAGTTATTATTTACTGCTGACTTGTGAATTATATTTTTATATCTATAATAAAATATTTCATATAGCTCTGGTCTCTGTCTTAGTATAAACTGGCAAAATACTGAACCCGTGGATGTATTTATGGTGTATCTTAGATACGAGATGTGCATGTGACTTATTTAGGTAGCACTAATTAGTTATACCCATAAATCTGCCTACAGTCTCTGGTGGTCCAGCGGGGTTTGGTGGGGACAGGAGCATAGCTCCCTCACTCCTGCCCCTTGTGGCATCTCCTCAAAATGGCTGCTGTGAACTCTGCTGGATCAGCTAGACAATGGGGGGGGAGGCTTTCTGGGGACTTTGTCATGGGCTGGGGGAGGACAAAGGGGGCATGGTCAGAAGTGGGGTATCAGGAGTTGGTGTTTTAAATTCTATTAAAAAAAAAAAAAAGAAGTTATGTAGACCTAGTCTGACATTCAGCTGGAGCTGCATATTTCTTATGTGGCCCTGGCTAAATATTGGTCAGGAAAATCCCTGGCCCAGCACTGAATATCAGGAAGTAATGTAGCGGATGGCAGTGATGACCAGCATTAAAAAAAAAGGCTGACTGCTGCCGGCTGAGTATCGGGGGTGGGGGGGGGGGGGTTGGGCCCAAGACATGTGCCTAGTTTGCCGCTGCCTTATTTCTGCCCTTCCTGGATGCATTAAGAGAATTCTTGGAAACTTTTAGGAAGGCTTGATACAAAGTTTTAGTGGGGGATTCTCAACTGAGAACTATAAGAAGAGAGAACAGACATGAGAAACCGTAGCCTGAAAAATATTTAAAACATGTCGCAGTACACTAATAATAATAATTCCACCAAAATAATCACATTTTGATTAGGATTTTGAAGTGGTTTCTGTAATTTCCTGATAAGCAATCTTTGTGAACTGCAAACCTTGATTATTCAGAGAGTCTATCTGTATAGATCAGGGATGGGCAACTCCGATCCTCAAGGGCCAGAATCCAGTCGGGTTTTCCCCAATGAATATGTATGAGATCTATTTGCATGCACTGCTTTCAATGCATATTCATTGGGGAAATCCTGAAAACCCGACTGGATTCCGGCCCTCGATAACCGGAGTTGCCCACCCCTGGTATAGACTGTGGTACCAAGACAGACTTCACTGTAAGCTACTTTGTCTGACTTCAGCTTCATCCTGAAGAACAAATGATGCCCTGTATATCTGCTTCTGTCTCCGCCTTGTTCTTTCCCTAGTAATAGGGAAGAAGTTAAGACTGCCATTTATCGTGCATGAACCCCCAAGGGCAGTAAAGAGAAGGGGCAACCCACTGGCTTCCTTAGAATAAACCGTGCGATTTCCATCTTGCTGCAACCCTGGATTCACGCTGTCTGCAAGTCTATGGTAAGGGAGCTGGCTATAGAGCCTGCCATCTGTCATGGAATCTGAAGCAATGAAAACAAAGTCACAGAAATGCCAACCCTTGCCAGCTCATTGCAAAGCTGAGGTAGTGTGTCACAATGGAGGGCACCAGCATCCTGCTGCCAACACCTGGTGTTAGTGTTGCTAATCGCTGGGTGTCATCTGTCCAAACATGCATTTTCTACTTTTTTGTTCTCTCTCAGGCCAGCAGCCCCAAACAACATAGAGAGATTAGTAACTCCCCCCCAAAATGAATCTGCGGAGCATTAAAATGTGATTGTTTAAAAACCTTTATTAATTAAAAGTCACTCCTGCTGCTAAAGGTTCACCATGGATGGAAATGCATTACTAGGCCATGCCAGTGGCAGCAGCTGTCACCAGAACTCATCAGCAAGAAATGCTAATGAATGAAGGCTGAAAGGGAGGAGGTCTATTGTATGAAAGGACTCTGGTCATGTTTTAATTAAAATTAAAAAAAATCTTGTTCATTTTGTCTTGGTTACCAGACTGGTCTGCCCATCCTTATTTGGAAAATGACAGTTTGGGATGACAGAGTCTAAAAATCAAACAGCTTTGTTTTCAAAATCAAGGGGGGGTGGCAAGGGGGCTTCTTTTTGTTTTTGTTATTTCCACCACCTCACAATCTTTCTATAGAGTTCCTCATTGTGCTTTTATTTTTTTTTTCTAGAAGAGAACTACAGTAGATGTTTTCCCCTTCATATCTAATAGTTGCATGTGCTTTTGACCAAAGCATATGATTACTACATAGTTGTTAGAGCTGTACTGTGGTTTGGAGTTCGAATCTATTGTACTGTTTGCTGTTGTTCTTTGGTTGTGTGGCCATGAAACAAAGATTTCCGGTCAAAGACTCAGAAACAGGGAGACAAGCACTGAGCAATATGAATTAGCCAATTATTAGAAGACTTAACTAGTCTATTACTATTGCTCAGAAGAGCTTGTGACTGGCCTGCATTGTAGGGTAGCATCCACCCCTCAGTTTCATGACACAAGAAGTTTAAGTTTTAAAAATAAACAATCTAATAACACTTCAGAATCAGATTGGCATAGAACAGGGGTAGGGAACTCTGGTCCTCGAGAGCCGTATTCCAGTCTGGTTTTCAGGATTTCCCCAATGAATATGCATTGAAAGCAGTGCATGCAAATAGATCTCATGCATATTCATTGGGGAAATCCTGAAAACCCGACTGGAATACGGCTCTCGAGGACCGGAGTTCCCTAACCCTGGCATAGAAGATTACTTTCAGCATCATGGTGGGGGAAGACAGGAGGAGAAACCAGGATATACCCATATTTTTCGATCCATAAGACGCACTTTTTCCATCCCCAAAAAGGGGGTGGAAAAGTGGGTGCGTCTTATGGAGTGAAGATGACCCCACCCCTCCTGGTACTCTTTAATAACATGACCTGCCTGCCGGCCCTTCCTTTTAAAACACCCTCGCCCGCAAGCAGTACCTTTTTAAACACCCCCTGAAGCCTGGTGGTCCAGCGGTATATGGGCCGGCAGGAGCGCGCTGTCTGCGCTGCTGCCTGGGCCCGCCCCGCTTTCTGAATGACTGTGTCAGTTCTCGTGGGACTTACAAGAATTGACTGCAGCCATTCAGAAAGTGGGGCGGGCCCAGGTAGCAGCGCAGACAGCGCACTCCTGCTGGCCTGTACACCGCTGGACCACCAGGCTTCAGGGGGTATTTAAAAAGGTACTGCGAGGCGGGGTGTGTTTTAAAAGGAAGGGCAGGAAGGCAGAGGTTTTTTAAAAGGAAGGGCCGGCGGGTGGGCCATGTTATTAAAGGGTACCGGGAGGAGTGGGGGAGGGAGGAGGATTGTTAGACGGCTAGGACGGATCCTTCCTGTCCCAGCCTACCACTAGACCACCAGAGGTGAGGGGGTGGCAGGTTACAAGTCAGGGAAGGGAGGACATGGTGCAGAGCCTTGCAGGGAGGGGGGGACAGGGTGCAGAGCCTGGAAGGGAAGGGGGGACAGGGTGCAGAGCCTGGCAAGGAGCGTGGGGTTGGGTTCAGAGCCTGGCAGGGAGTGAGAGAGGCTGGGTGTACAATTTGGTTCAGAATGTTGTTGTTTTTTTCTTGTTTTCCTACTCTAAATCTAGGGTGCGTCATATGGTTCAGTGCGTCTTACAGAGCGAAAAATATGGTATATCTTGTGGCAGGCAGGCATTTGATACAGTTAACCAGCCTCTGCTTAAAAGAAAGGTTCATAGACAACGGCGCGAAAGACAAAAGCGCACGCCGACAATTGAGTGCAGCGCGCGCCACCGCACCGCTCTAAATTACAGTTTTTAGGGGCTCCGACGGGGGTTTTTGTTGGGGAACCCCCCCAGTTTACTTAATAGACATCGCGCCGGCGTTATGGGGGGTTTGGGGGGGTTGTAACTCTCCACATTTTACTGTAAACTGAACTTTTTCCCTAAAAACAGGGAAAAAGTGAAGTTTTCAGTAAAATGTGGGGGTTACAACCCCCCATACCCCCCACAACATCGCCACAACGCGGCGCGATGTCTATTAAGTAAAGTGGGGGGGTTCCCCCCACGCCCCCCCATCGGAGCGCTAAAAACAGTAATTTAGAGCGGCACGGCGGCACACGCTGCACTCAATTGTCTGGGCGTGCCTTTGTCCCAGCGTACTTTTGACCTGACACCTAAAAGAGAAAACATGACTTCAAGGCAATTTGTAGAAAAGGAAGGGAACATAAAAACAGAGCAATCTGGAATCCAGATGGGGAGGGTTCTGTGTCGTTAGATGTGGGCGTGCCTCCTATCGCCCCATGTACTTGCAGAGGGTTGGAGAATCAGCCGGCCAGCCTCGGATCGCCCATGGATCGGGTAAGATCAGTGGGCTTTGTGAATCTAGACCTAAGAGTCTTTTGTGAAAAGGCCCAGTTACACACTGAAGCCTGGAATTACAGTATTTTTTTCTAAAAATATATATACATCTTTTTAACAATGACCTCATTGGAGGCTTCATCATGGTGGCATTCCTAATGGGTCTCCAAGATGGTTTTACCAAGTTTCCCTGCTATCTCTGTCTTTAGATCAGCAGGGACACAAAGGCGCACTACCAAAGGCAGGACTGGCCATAGCGGACTGAGTTCTCTGTGGGGAGAAATAACATTAAATGGGAATCACTGGTGGACTCCCCGAAGGTGCTGATGCCACTACAGCACATCAAATTGGGCCTAATGAAACAATTTGTCAGAGCTCTAGTTAAGGAGTCATTAGCCTTCAAGTACCTCCAAGATATCTTCCCTAATCTATATGAGGCAAAGCTAAAATCTGGTGTTTTCTCAGACCACAGATAAAGAATATCCTGAAGTGCAAAGAATTTCCCAAGAAGTTAACTAGGAAGGAGAAAGTTGCTTGTAACAGCTTTGTCACAGTAGTTCAGGGCTTCTTGGGCAATCACAAGTACAAAAACTATGTGAATTTGGTTGAGAATCTGGTGAAGAATTACAGGAAAATGGGCTGTAGGATGTCTCTCAAAATCCATGTCCTTGATGCTCATCAATCAATCAAGGGAAATACAGGAGCATACTCAGAGGAGCAGGTGAGTGCTTCCACCAGGATTTACTGGACTATGAACACTGTTATCAAGCACAATCTAATGAGAACATAATGGGGGACTACAAAGGCAGCAAAGGCAGATCTTGTTTGACAAACTTGCTGCATTTCTTCGAGGGAATAAACAGGCAGATAGACAAGGGCGACCCAGTTGACATTGTATATCTGGATTTTCAGAAGGCATTCGACAAGGTTCCACATGAACGACTGCTTCAGAAAATTGCAAGCCATGGAATCGAGGGTGAAATATGTGGATTAAAAACTGGCTGGTGCATAGGAAACAGAGAGTGAGGGTAAATGGACAATACTCGGACTGGAAGAGCATTACCATTGAGGTGCCGTAGGGCTCAGTACTTGGACTTGTGCTCCTCAACATCTTTATAAACGATCTGGACATTGGTACGACAAGTGAGGTGATTAAATTTGCAGACAATACGAAGTTATTCAGAGTAGTGAAGACATAGGGGGATTGCGAAGATCTGCAACGTGAGATAATCAAGTTTGAGAAATGGGCATCAACATGGCAAATGAGGTTCAACATGGATAAGTGTAAAGTGATGCATGTCGGTAACAAAAATCTCATGCACGAATACTGGATGTCCGGGTCGGTGCTTGGAGAAACCTCCCAGGAAAGAGACTTGGGAGTTCTGATCGATAAGTCGATGAAGCCGTCTGTGCAATGTGCGGCGGCGGCGAAAAGGGCAAACAGAATGCTAGGAATGATAAAGAAAGGGATCATGAACAGATCGGAGAAGGTTATCATGCCACTGTACCGGGCCATGGTGCGCCCTCACCTGGAGTACTGCGTCCAGCACTGGTCGCCGTAAATGAATAAGGGCACGGCACTAGTCGAAAGGGTCCAGAGAAGAGTTAAAATGGTTAAGGGGCTGGAGGAGTTGTCGTACAGCAAGAGATTAGAGAAACTGGGCCTCTTCTCCCTTGAAAAGAGGAGACTGAGAGGGGACATGATAGAAACATTCAAGATACTGAAGGGAATAGACTTAGTAGATAAAGACAGGTTGTTCACCCTTTCCAAGGTAGGGAGAAGGAGAGGACACTCTCTAAAGTTGAAAAGGGAAGGAAGTTCTTCTTCACCCAGAAAACTGGAACACTCTTCCGGAGTCTGTTATAGGGGAAAACACCCTCCAGGGATTCAAGACAAAGTTGGACAAATTCCTGCTAAACTGGAATGTATGTAGGTGAGGATGGACTCATTTAGAGCACTGGTCTTTTGACCTATGGGCTGCCTCGTGAACAGACTGCTGGGCAGAATGGACCACTGGTCTGACCCAGCAGTGGCAATTCTTATGTTCTTATCTGGGGGCTGATTCATGAAAGTAACTTACAATATAATTGAAAATCTTGAAAAACTACTCACTTCTAAATCTTTCTATAACTTCAATATAAATACATGTTAAATACATTACATTACATTAGAGATTTCTATTCTGCCATTACCTTGCGGTTCAAGGCAGATTACAAAAGAAATAAAAAGTGGAGGGTTACAATGGAAGAACATTTGTCCTTTCTGGAGAGGTAAAGAGTAGGTTATGTAGTTTCTGTGTGGCGGGAAGAGGGAGGGGGGAAGGACGATAAGTTTGAAGTTAGAGCTGTTTCAGGAATTTCTTGAAGAGTATAGTTTTTATTTCTTTTCTGAACGTCTTGTAGTCTGGTGTCGTTATCAGTAGATTGGAGATTTGGTTATCTAGTTTAGCTGCTTGAGTGGCCAGGAGGCCATCGTATTCATATACTACTTTTTATGACTTTATAAGAAGTAAAAGATGAAAATTTGTTGTTTTCACATTTTAAATAGGTAAATTGCAAAATTTGACTATCCTGGTCACAAAAGCAAAGTTTTATGGAACTAACAGACATTTTCTATACTTTTTAGGCATGAGCAATCAAGAAATGATTAAACCAGCACAGCTAAAAAAATAAGGCATTCAACAACTGCACTAGGAAGAAGTGGAATGTTCAGTCTGATATATAAAAAAAAAGTTCCTTCATATCAGACCAGGCTGCAGTACTTTTGATGTCTTTTGACTGGTATGCAGGTATTGATGAAGGGAGTCTCTGTTTGAAACTCTGATAGCAAAGAATACTTTATCATTATCATTGTCATTACCTTCTGCATTAGAAGCTATGATGTCTAATTTATCTTGTGCATCTTCATCATCTTCATTATCCTTGTCATTATGTCCTATTACGGAGGAATGGCGAAGTAACATATTGCTTAATGCAACAGCTGGGTAACTGGGTTCAGTTCCCTTTGCAAAGTGGTATAATGAGGGAAGATGGCACCTGGCATCGCCGCCCTGTGTGCCCTTCCAATACACTCTTCCTCCCACTGCTCTTCCCCACTGCCTCGACATTGCCGCCTTCCCCTCCCCCCCCCCCACCAGTATCTATTTATATCTTTGTCGGTAGCAAGCAGGCTGACATACCCGCTGTTTGCGCCATCCATCTGATGTCACTTCCTGGTCTCACAAACAGAAAGTGATGTCAGCATGAGGGGCGAAGCTAGTACAAGCAGAACATAGGACAGCTTGCTCGCTGCCAGGAAAGATTTTAAGAGATAGTGGGAGGAGGGAGTGTTTTTCAGAAACCCGTCCCATTGCCTGGGGGAGGGTGAAAAGGAGAAGTGCCAGCACCCCCGTCAAGTTGGCACCCGGGGCTATCCATCTCCTCGGACATGTCCTTTTTGAGGACATGTCTGGGGTCTGGACGGCTTTTCAAAACCCAGCACTTTGTCTGGGTTTTGAAAAGCTTTCCAGGCAGAAGCGACATCGGGACGGCATCTACACATGCACGGATGCAACGTGGTGATGGCACATGCATGCTCACACCAGTGCATGTGCAGATCCCCTCCTGACAAGTGACCAGGTTGAGGGGGTGGAGCCGGGGGGGGGGGGCAGAATGGGGCGTGACTCGGATAGAATGGGGTGGGGTCTAAGGGTGGGGCTATGGGTCCAGATTTTCATTCCCGAAAATCTGGTAACCCTACTCTTACCATGCCACTGTAGCTCCTTATGACTCTGGATAAGTTACTTAGCCCTCCATTTCCCCAGGTACAAAATAAATGCCTGTACTATAATAATTGTTAGGACAAGAACAGGCAATGATTCCAAATTTTTGAAGATTTTCTCTGTGATTGGAAATGAGAGATGGGGGATGGGATTTGATATACTGTTTTTTTTTGTAGTTAGAATCAAAAGTGGTTTACATATTGATTCTAACTAAAATTCGCTCTATTTCAAAATTTCTATGTCCCAAGTCACTCAACATTCTGATTCACTCTTTGGTGATGTCTAAAATAGACTATTGCAATTCTCTATTTAAAGGAATTGCTTTACATGAAATAAAACGTCTTCAAATCATACAAAATGCATCAATTAAATTAATAACCAAATCCAGAAAATTCGACCATGTAACACCGCTTCTTAAAAATGCTCACTGGCTTCCAGTTATTCACAGAATAACTTTTAAACTTTGTATAATCATCTTCAAAACTCTATATAATATGATCCCCGCTTTTTTATTTAAATTATTAATTCCATATTCTGCAAGGAGAATTTTAAGATCCAACGAACAAAACTTATTGTCTATTCCTTCATTAAAAAGTATAAATACGAGAAGGCAATTTATTTTTTCATGTACTGCACCTCAGACTTGGAATGCCCTCCCTATTTTTTTAAGGGAGGAGAAGGAATTTGGAAAATTTAAAAGTAACTTAAAAACTTTTCTTTTTAAAGATGCCTTTGCAAACTGATTTTTTTATGTTACTACTCCATTTTACTTTATTACATTTTTTTTAACTACTACCCTTGTGTTTTTTCCCTGAATGTCTCTTCTTTACTTTAATGAATTGTATTTCACCCCTCCTTACCTAATGTCAAGAGTATGTTAAACAGTGTAATTTAGTTTTTTTTTGTTTGTTTTTTTAAATATTCGTATGTATTGTACTGTTACCTAACAAATGTAAATTTTAATGTGTACATCGCTTTGAAGTTTGATTAAGCGATTCATCAAGATACCTAATAAACTTGAAACTTGAAACTTAACTGCAAAAAAGCAGTATATCAAATCCCATCCTCCATCTCTCCTTTCCAATCACAGAGAAAGTCTTCAAAAATTTGGAATCATTGCCTGTTGTTGTTCTAACAGTTATTTATCTGATGACAAACTCTTTATGAATTTCTTTGAGAACAGATGAAAGAAAATCAAATGTGTGCACATCCTTCAGTCTTCATAAGGCCACAAAAGGAGACATCCTCTCTGAAGAATCTATCAATCCAGTGGACACAGTCACTCCATTGTAAAAATTTGACCAGCAGTCTCTTGTGGTAGAAATATATGTATGTTCACCAAGACTGCAAACAGCTTCAGTTTCATCTCCACTTCAAAGTGACCCAATTTATCATTTTTTTGTTTGACTGATTGATACATTAATTTTGTCTTTGCTATATTTACCATTAATTTATTAGCATCCATCCATTCTTTAATCTTGGCCATGATCTCACTCAACCATGCAATGGATTGCATTAATGAACCCTCTCTTTCCCAGCTCTCCAGGCGTCCTGGTCCTTGAGTGCGACTGATCATTTAGCTTATAGACAGCTTTCTCATTATGTGGCCTCTTTACCTAAGGAGTCCTTGACTCAGTCCTTTGCTAATACATTGCAGGACTTCTTCTTTGATGCTCAGTGGGAATGGCTTTCAGTTTCCCAATTCCATCGTAGGTTGGTGGCTTTGCAGCCGCGGAGGGAATACCATCAGCTCTTGATTTTGTGGGCCCGGGACCTGGGTTGCCGCCCGCGGGTGGCATCTTAGGCTCCCTTGGTGCAGCAGATTCCCAGGGTGGTGCAGAGTGCTGAGCTCCAGGAATGTCAGTTTCGGGTTCTCCATCGGGGTTATATCTCTCAGAAACAGGCCTTTCATTTTGGGTGTGCCCCTACCCCTACTTGCCTGAAATGTCGCCGGGTTGATAATTCTTTAGTACATGGACTGTGGTCCTGTGCAACAATCTCCGCCTTTTGGCTGGAGGTCCGGTGTTATTTGGAATCTTTGGTAGGCTATACCCTCCCCTCGACAGTGGAAGGAATTCTTTTTCTGGCTACAGGCCATCTGGGAGGGCTTTCTGCAGGCGACTGTTTGCTTATTCATAAGGGCTATATTGTGGGGAAAAAATGCATCCTTAATCATTGGCTTCAGGACTCCCCACCCACCTTCTGGCGCAAAAATTTCATCTTTTAATGATATGGGAGTCTCTATCCACTGGTTTTCTCATTCCCGGAGTAAGCTTTTCCTGTCCGTTTGGACCTCTTATTTGGATACTTTGTCCCCTATGGTCAAAAGCCAAGTGGTCAATAGATTGTGGCAGCCAGTGGTTCCTTTCTTGCCAGTGGGTTGAGGGTGGGTTTTTTTTGGGGGGTGAGGGGGGCAGTGGTAGGGGGTGCTAGGGTTGGGGAAGGGTGGGTGGGGTTCCTTTTGGGATGAGGAATAGCTAGGTCTGGGTTATCGGAGCACAGGCCCGGACTCTACATGTATTCATGGTTCTATTTGTAGGATGTTTGGTTCTTGTTGTGTATTGGAAAATGTATTTCTGCTTAATATGTGTATTTTGTCTTTAGAATAAACAGTTCTATAAAAAAAAAATGAACCCTCAATTGGAAGAAAGAATTGTATATCATCTGCATACAGTCTATATGATACTTCAAGATACTGCAACAATTTACATAAGGGGAGAAGATATAAATTGAATGCCAACACTGCTGATTCTTTTGGAACTCAAGTCTCTATCACTCTTTGACCTGACAATTTTCCATCAATATTTATCTCTTGCCTCCAATCAAACAAAAATGATTTGAACTATTGAAAAACTACCCCACAGAGTTCATAGTCACTAAGCTTATATAACAAAATAATATGATCTAGTGTGTCAAAAGCGGCAGAGGTATCGGAAAACAATCAAGTAATCTTTTCCATGGTCAAATCTGCACCACAGTTCATCAAGCATAGATATTAATAACATTTTTGCACTATGGTACTTTCGAAATGCATATTGGTTGAAGTCGAGGATCTCATTCCATTGTAGATATTTATCTAGTTGTATATATACTAATTTTTCTAAGATCTTCGTCAACATCAGCAAAGACACAACTGGTAGAAAATTATTGATATCCTCTACGCCTAAATTCACATATGAAAAAATGAATGGAAATAATGGCATTAAAATTAATACCATTATTATGGGGGTGGAGTCTGGGGGTTGAGCTTGGGCAGGGTCTGGGGTGGTAGTTTGAAAAGTTGGCTCCTATGGTTGAAGTACAGATAGATGTGAAACTATTTGAGCTCCTTTAAATCCTTCTCCCACTGGGGCTGTCCTTGGATGAAATGTGATCTGGACAGGGCCATAGCGAGCATAGGCCACGAGGGAGGCAGGGGCCCCAAAACTGTGTCTTGTCCATTGCCTTCCCTGCTTGGCTATGACACAGTGGGAGGAATAGGAGCTCTAGAGCAGGGGGTGGGCAATCATGGTCTTGAGGCCCACAACCCAGTCCGGTTTTCAAGATTTCCACAATGAATAAGCACGAGATTAATTTGCACGGACTGCTTCCATTATATGCAAATCAATCTCATGCATATTCATTGTGCAAATCTTGAAAACCGGACTGGGTTGTGGCTCTCGAGGATCATGATTGTCCACCCCCGTGAGGGTGTGTTGCACTGGGCGCATTTCTGGCTCGGGACAGTCCTGGATGTGGATAAAAGCTTTCTATATTACATACCTGAAGATGTCTTTCACAGCAGCGGTCTTGCTGGTGTGGACGTAACAGATGACCTGGGCAGCAACATCCATTTGGCTGAAGCTGGTAATAGGGACACCAGGATAGCCAATGTACTCCACCTGCCCATACTTAGGGGGTGAACTGATAACATAAAGCAGCTCCTCAGGTCTGTCTGTCCCATCCATGGCCAGGAGGATATCTGTGGTGAAGATGCCTCTGTCCCCTTTCAGCACACTGAGTGATCTAACAAAAACTGCAATATTTCCTGTAAAGACAGAACAATAAATTCTGTTGCTGATCATAGTAGGATCAACTCATCAGGGCTGTTGATGCTGTACATAGTGTAGGTAAAGGGACCAAGGAACATCAGAATCTAATAAACCTATTAGGGATCTTTTGGCACAAGAAATCCTTGAATCCTAGCCAGAGCTAGCATAAAAGTATCTGATGCCCTAGTTGATCCTTAAGTCGCACAGCCCCTCCAAACTCGCCCCTCCCCCCCATCTCACGAAAGCTCAAGACCCTACCTCTTGTAATTCAGATTCTTCCCTTCCCTGATCACTCAATAGTCCATCTCCCTTTCCCCTCCTTCCCCTCCCCCAAGGACGCTGTACTCCCCCATCCTCCCATTCAGAATTCCTTCTCCCCTTCCCTTCACTACCCTAGTCCTTATCCAGATACACCTCTTTTTTCTGCCCCCATCCTCGCTGCCATTGGTGTACCTCTTGTCACACATAGAAACACAGACCCAATCACAGAGCTGTAAAAACATCAATATCTTGTAAAATCACAATTTAGCTGAAGCACTGTCAGGGAAATACCCTTTGATTTGTCTTTGATTTCAATAAAGTGAAAAAAGAAAAACCATAGTGTTGGACTGTGAGAGCATAAGGACTGCGAATCACATGGCCCTTGTTTTGTGTTTCTGTACATGCTGTCCACATCCCCTGTTTCACTAGATTCTTGTGTTCACTCCTGGTTCTTTTGTAACTTAGGGCTAGATGTACTAAAATCAGCGCTCGTCGTTAAACCTGTTTTCACAGCTTTAGCGATGATCACTTTTACCAACCCGATATACAAAATGGCTCACTGCATATTTTCCCCCCTCGATTGCCCATTTTTCAATCTGGCTATGTAAATTAGCTAAAACCCAATGCAAAGTAGCTAAGTGATTGATACACTAACATCGCTTGGCTATGCAAAAAAAAACAAAAAACAAAAAACAAAACACAGGAGTTTTAGCTATCATAAAACCCAACAGGTCTAGACCTATCAGTAACTGGGTTACAGACCTGGGGTTGTTTTTTTTTCCATTTCTTTTTTCAATGGCACAGATATTTTCCTTGTGTTACACATGTCCCTCCCCAACGACCCCTGAAGAACATGGCACTGGGAATCCCCCCCATAAGTGAAAATTGGCAGGAGGGATGCCCACTCCCTCCTGCCAATGGAGATCCCCCTCCCCCAAAAAAGGCAGGAGGGTTGCCCACTCCTTCCTGCCAATAGATGCTCCCCTGAGCCCAACCCCCCCATCACTACCACCACCACCATACCTTTACTAGATATTGGGAGCTAGAGGGAGGTACATCCCTTCAGCTCCAAGCTCCGCCCGTGGAAAATGATGGGCCTTTCCCTCCCTGGTGTACCATGTGATGCAAGGGGAGAAGCCAAAGACCCTGATTGGCTCAGACGCCTGTAGAAAGATTTACGGTCCACTAATCAGGTACATAAACAAATACGTGCCTGTTAGTTTCTAGGGAAGACCATAATATCTCATCCAGGTTCAACTTTCTTTGCCTATTTACATGACACAAGACCAAGGCTAATGAGAAATACTTTTATTATGAAAATAGAAAAATATAATTCACAAGCCAGCAGCAATATCTAAATATTGTTCACAAAATATTCGATTACATATATGAAACTCAGTACATAATTATCACAACACACTTGCTAGATAACTAAGTAAAACTAATTCTTACACACACTAAACAATTCCTTATAATAATAATCCCTGATTAGCAGCAATCTATTACAGTTATCACCAAAAGTAGCTTTACAAGCCTTATCCTATATCACAATCGGATGCACTTATCTAACCCCAGCTGATAAGATAATAAGTTCCTTATCTCACCATCCAATTAGGCTTTGGCATAAAATCAGGTGAAATGGAAGACGTCTCCTCAGCTTAGCAGATATAGAAATCCTTTGGTTACAGGAACAAGTGTTGTCCGCCACTGGTGCAGCTATAATTTATTGGTAGCAAAGGTTTCCTTGATGTGATGGAATTCAGATCTGTTTAAAGTCCAATTCATTCTCTCTCAGGCAGAGAGTCACACAAGGTAACTGTTCAGGTCTTAATTATTATAAAAGAGAGGTGCAGAACACCTGTGATGAGATGTGAGTTCACTTACATCCCGGCACAGACTAATTATAATTAACACCTTTTCACTTGGATCTCGTCAGATGACTTCTTCGGACCTATCCAGAAACAGAACTTAGATGAATAGCCTTTCTGTGTAAAGTCCCATACAGGCTGAGAGACACAGGCGCCTTTTGATAGATAAGCACAGCATAGGAGTATAATAGTCTAAGCATGAAGGCATAGATGGATGTCCTTGACTAGAATACCATTCTGGTACATACCCAGAATGCATCAGGCAGAAACAGCAAAGATTACATTACATTTGTGATTTCTATTCTGCCTGTGCCTTGCGGTTCTAAGCGGATTACAGTTAAAAGAGATCAGGACATTACCGAGAGAATTACATTACAACGATTTAAGTAAATTACATGTTGTGGTATAGAAATACAAGTATAAGATATCTAGATTTATCGATAGAATAACTTGACAGGGTTCAAGTAGTTACAAGGTTCAGTGGGGAAAACAATATAGGCAACTGAAGAAAGATACCTAACTTTGAAGGAATCAGTTAAGTGAATACCTAAGGGAGATGCTTATTTAGGAGAAGGTTAAATGGATACCTAAGGGAGATGCTTATTTAGGAGTTTGGATATTTTTCATAAATGAGGTTCAAGGGGATGATTAGTGTGTTATTTGCTGGGGAGAGTGCATGTGCGATTGGGGAGGGGAATATTAAGTAAGGACGTGTTTTTTGAAAAGAAATGTTTTGATTTCTTTCCGAAACACTTTGATGTCTGTTGTTTTGATCATCAGTTTGGTGATGGTGGGGTCAATTTTCGCTGCCTGAGTTGCTAGAAGGCTGTCGTAAAGTTTCTTACGTCGGGTACCATTATGAGGGGGGAAGGTGAAATGATTCTGAACCTCATCCTCCCCTTGGAAACCGATCTGCGGAGTCCCCCAAGGCTCACCCCTATCCCCGATTCTTTTCAATGTTTATATGTCCTCCCTGAAACTCCTCCAACTATCCACTTCGGAGACACTTTACACCTACGCCGACGACATCCTTGTCCTTCTTGAGACCGACTCTAACCTCACCAACCTCGCTGATAACATCTCATCTTGTATAACAAATCTCCAATCCTGGGCTCGCACCGTTCAAATGAAACTAAATGAGACCAAAACAAAACTACTTTGGCTCGGCCCAAAACTAGATCAGTTACCCACCCTCATCCCTCTATCCTCTGGCACCAATCTGCAGCTTGAGCACTCCAGCAAAGTTCTGGGAATCATCATCGACTCCTCTTTGTCCTTCAACGACCACATCAACTCCCTAGTAAAAAAATGCTTTTTCAATCTCCACATGCTAAGAAAAGTCAGATCCTGCTTTCACCAACAACATTTCGCTGTCCTTGTTCAATCCATTATTCTATCCAGACTAGATTACTGCAACTCCATCTACTTAAGCCTAACAAAGAAAAGCCTTCTCAGACTTCAGCGGATTCAGAACACCGCAGCTAAACTAATCTTCAAAAAAAGCAAATTCGATCATGTCTCCCCGCTTCATTGGCTCCCAATCATCCTCAGGGTTCCCTACAAATGCGCCTGTCTAGCCTTCAAATCTCTCCACGGCATCCTTCCTCCCCTCTTTCCACTATCCTGGCTCTTCTCGAGTCCTGACTCCTCCAGATCCTCTCAAAATTTCAAACTATCCTTCCCCTCCTTAAAAGGCATATCCCAAACAGGAAAACTTGGAACATCCCTCCTCTTCAGGATCACCAAGCTGTGGAACAGCTTTACTGCCCATCTTCGGAGTTCGCCCTCCCTCCAACACTTCAGAAAACATCTGAAAACCTGGCTTTTCTCCAAAATGTAACTCCCTCCCTCTCCATTATTCTAAGTCCCCCTTTTCCTTTCTGTTTACCAATTCTCTTCCTCCTTCCATTGTAGTTCCCTTATTGTTTTATTCTGTAAACCGTGTCGAGCTCCACTCCTGTGGAGATGACGTGGTATATAAACTTAAGGTTTAGTTTAGTTTAGTTTAGTTCTTGATCTGGGTAGTTGGTAGCGGCAAAGACGGTTGTTCAGGTAATTGGGGGCCATACCATGGGTTACTTTGAAAAGTAAGCAGTAGAGTTTGAATTGAGTTCTTGCTTTTATCGGATGTGTCCTTCTTTCTCTTCTTGCTAGGTTCAGGCTGGAATGATTTCTTGCAAATAATGGTTCAGGCTTGATGATGTCAGAGAGGCCTAACTTTCAGGTGCAAATAAGGAAACACCCCTACATGCCTAAGGGGCACAAATAATTGCATGAAAAATATGGTGCATATTTGCCCTACTACACTAGTATTCTAAAATGGGTACCTGTTCTCAGTGGCATAGCGAGGGTGAGAAGAACTGGGGTGCTAGCGCCCCTCTGCTTTCTTTTCCACTACTTCCCTTCCCCTGTACCTCTGTAACGTTCCTGGTGCAAGCAGCAAACACCCCCTCTCCACCAAGCTGCTGTTGCACCAGAGTTGGCTCTTCTTCTGATGTCACTTCCTAGGCAAGGGTCCAGGAAGTGGCATCAGAGGAAGAGCCAATGCCGGCACAACAGCAGCTTGGAGGTTGCTGCTTGCGCCAGGAATGTTACAGAGGTATGGGGTAAGGGAAGCGGCGCACACGCGTGGCGGGGGGGATGGGGATGGAGCAGGTTGGGAGCAGAGAGAAGGATGGGTGCCTGAGCACTCACCAAGACAGCGCCCAGGGCAGACGGCCCCCCCCTTAAGAGCATAAGAATTGCCACTGCTGGATCACACCAATGGTCCATCGTGCCCAGCAGTCCGCTCACGCGGTGGCCCCCAGGTCAAAGCTCAGTGCCCTAACCAAGACCAGCCCTATCTGTATTCATTCTGGTTCAGCAGGAACTTGTCGAACCTTGTCTTGAATCCCTGGAGGGTGTTTTCCCCTATAACAGCCTCCGGAAGAGCGTTCTAGTTTTCTACCACTCTCTGGATGAAGAAGAACTTCCTTATGTTTGTACGGAACCTATCCCCTTTTAACTTTAGAGAGTGTCCTCTCGTTCTCTCTACCTTGGAGAGGGTGAACAACCTGTATCTACTAAGGGCTCCTTTTACGAAGGCATAGTAAGGCCTTAATGCATGGAATAGCATGCGCTAAAATGCCACGTGCACTAGCCACTACCGCCTCCTCTTGAGCAGGCGGTAGTTTTCGGCTAGCGTGCGCCATAGCGCACGCTAATCCGGTGCGTGCGCTTAAAATGCTAGCGCACCTTCGTAAAAGGAACCCTAAGTCTACTCCCTTCATTATCTTGAATGTTTCAATCATATCCCCTCTCAGTCTCCTCTTTTCAAGGGAGAAGAGGCCCAGTTTCTCTAATTTCTCACTGTATGGCAACTCCTCCAGCCCCTTAAGCATTTTAGTCGCTCTTCTCTGGACCCTTTCGAATAGTACTGTGTCCTTCTTCATGTATGGTGACCTTACTAAGCTACTGCCTATTCTTCTTTATAGAATAGGCTTCAGATAGGCACACCTCAATAGCAACTTATATGACCAGCAATTAAGTGTCCCCCTGGCCAGACATCTGAAAGCAAAGCAGTTATGTAGTTACCATCTGCTACCAGCTATACAATTTTATTTGAATATTGCTCCCAGATACAGCAAGTTTTTGAAGACCCATCTTATTGTAACTGCATTTTTGTTATCTGTATAATTTGAAGACTGTACTATCCTGGATTGCTTGTGACATTACAGAGATAATTTGTGTATGTGTGTTGGTTTGTATTTGTGATATATGATATGTATGGTTATTTGTAAATTGCCTAGTTATAGATGTGTATAAATTTTTAAAATAAACAAACATCTGGATATTTTTAACCAACTAGCTTTAGCAGAACTGACTTGTCCATATATCTTTTTCAATATCCATTTAACGATATCTTTATCCAGATATTTTTTGACTGAATTAATGACCCCCAATAATTTCTTCAAGTGATTTTCTCCATTGATCCCAGTAGAAAGGGTTAAGCGCTCAGGCCCAGATTGGGCAGAATTCTCTTTTGAACTGTATATTTAATCAGAGAGGAAAACATGAAAGTGTGTTTAGGAATTACAGTGTTCCCCCGCAAATTCACGGTTCGTGGAATTAATCATTCATGGTCTGCTCCAACCGCCTCTTCCTGTAGTAAAGTCAGGCTACACCAATCAGGAGCTGTGTATCAAAGCAGCTCCTGATTGGTGTAGCCCAACTTTACTACTGGAAGAGGCGGTCGGAACAGACTGCGAGTGATTTTCTTCACCTGCCGGTGCTCCAGCTGCCCTCTTCTGCCTCCCCTGCCTTTTGACAAGCGAAAAACCGCATTTGCAGTTTTTCAAAATGTGCAGGGGTTCCTGGAATGGAACCCCTGCAAATTTCGGGGGAATACTGTCCATCCACAAAATGAGTGAACTTTATAAGATGCCTAGCCCCCTTCTTTTCTACAGAAATTTGTGCACTGTTATAACAACAGTGGTGAAATAAGTATATCTGTAAACATTTATGACTGTTTTTTCCATAGAGAAAAACTATGTAAGAAACAGAGTCAGCTAATGGCTGGAGACATAACCAGTAACAAGGTGACTATAAAAATACATGATGTCAATCAATATTTGCTGACATCACAACATGCACAAACTTCCTGAGATTTCAGCTGAAATAAATATAATAGTTTATAATCAAAAGGATTGTAAGGGTAAGAAGTGTCAAGGATATATGGATAGTGTGAGCAAGGGATTACAGGGTGCTTTCCTACCTGTGGCGGGCATTTGAATGAAATTGCATGAACAATTCTAAAGTTATTAACAGTGATCTTATAAAGCCAGTTTCTGTGCAAGGCTGAAAATGGATTGAATAAGTTAATGGTATAATCAACCCTGATTCTAAGAGTGTATTGCAGTGCTTCCCAAGTCAGTCCTGGAAAACCCCACTGCTAGACAGATTTTTAGGCTATCCACAATGAATATGCATGAAATTGATTTGCAAGTATATGCAAATCAGTTTCATGTATATTCGTTGTGGATATCCTAAAAACCTGACTGGCAGGGGATACACCAGAACCGACCCGGTAAATACTGATCTATTGTACTGGAGGGAAACATTAAAACCATCTTTCACAATATATGGAGATTTATATGCACTACAGAGCATATTATTACCCTTTTCAGTGTCTTTGACTGTGATGTGGAAATGCAGCGCTGGTGACTGGTTCTCGCCATCCCATAGATGAAAGGAGAAGCTATCCCGGCTTTTGGAACCCAGGGCTCCTGTATGCACATACCTAATGAGGTTCTTATCGATATCCTCTTGGGTACACCTCATCCCTACTTGGAGAGTTACCCAATTCTCTCCTACCTAAGAAAAAAAACAAACCATAAGCAATGCTATGAAGTGTTTTGGTATTGTTTTGCTTTGCAAGGTAATTAACACCTGGAATAAAAATGAACTGAACTTTTATCTCATATACAGTGTAATCTCGTTATAATGGACTCGCTTATAACGGAACCTCGCCTATAGCGGATGAGTTTTCTGGTCCCGGACAAGCGCCATTATAAACATACAGAAAATCATCGGATATAGCGGACTCGCATATAACAGACTTTCAGATATAATGGACTATTTTGGTCCCCAGAGCCACTTTTAGCTGTAGTTTTATTTGGCTATAATGGACATGCAGGCTCCACCTACAAGGCACGTGGCATGCCGGTGATATAGTATCAAAATGCATCCCAGAAAAAAAATGACAGAGTATTTTTCTTTCCAGTACACTGTTCTGGTTTGCAATCATTTCGTGCCATACCAATGTTTTGCTGAGTTTTGTTATTGATGTTGCTGATATGCTTGTGCAGTGACTGTTGTTCATCGATTTACGTTGCCCTAAATAAAGTTTTTTTTAAAATGCAACTCTGGATATAATGGACTCTGAATATAACAGACCATTTTTCCAGGTCCCTTGAAGTCCGTTATAACGAGATTATACTATAGCATAAGCTACTAACTTTACGAATCCAAAAGCAAAATTTGCCCCCTTCTGGCAATTTTGAGAACTGCATGCTGAAAGAGAATTGTAGTGCAGTGCTTGACCCTTAATGATGTACTGCAATTTTAGGATGCTTAGCTTTTAGCAATAGAATTCACAGCAGTGGTGTAGCAAGGTGAAGGGGGGCAGGGGGCGGTCTGCCCCAGACACCGTCTTGGTGAGGGTGCTGGCACCCCTCCTCCTCCTGCCCCTCCACTCCTTCCCACTCCTCCCCCCCCCCCTGCCACATGTGTGCCTTCACTTAACCCCACCATACCTCGCTAGCACAAGCAGCGAGGTATGGTGCTTGTGCTACCTTCGCTAGCACAAGCAGCAACTCCAATCCGCTGCTCGCACCAACATCGGCTCTCCCTCTGATGTCACTTCTGGGTCCTGTGCTTAGGAAGTGACGTCAAAGGGAGAGCTGACGTCGACACGGGCAGCGAGTTGGTGATGCTCCTCACGCTGGGCAAGTTAAAAGAGGTATGGGGCTGTGAAGGGATATGCCGTGCAGCAGGGAGGGTTGGAGAAGAGGGCAGGGGAGGAGTGCCACTGCCTCGGGTGCCTCTCACCCTTGCTACGCCACTGTTCCACAGTGTGAAATGTCTCCATTTCTATGTAATGAGCAGTCCACTATGTATGGGGTTAGATGACTTGTGCCAAAGGGTGAGGGCTTCCAAGTGACCTAGTTCCAGAAGGGAGATTTCAGATTTCAATGGGTAGAATTAGGGACTACAAAACTCACAATATTTTCATGTTTAACATAAAAATGAAAAATGCCATTTAAAAAAAAAAAAGGAAAAACATTCTGCATTACTGCTTCCATTTTTCTGACATTTCAATGCATGAAGATTTCAGTTTCTTAGAGTTTCCATATCCATTTTTGTCTGCATCTTTCTATTTGTACTTTGCAACCCGCTTATTCTGTATCTAGTAAGGGCTCAGCGTGAGACTGAGGTAAGGTATTCTGTTAGTCCAGAGGTGGGCAGCCTAGGTCAATGAGGGCCGCAACCTAGTTGGTTTTTTCAGGATTTTCCCCAATGAATCTGCATGAGATCTATTTGAATGCACTGCTTCCACTGTATAAGAACATAAGAATTGCCGCTGCTGGGTCAGACCGGTGATCCAGCGTGCCCAGCATCCACATGCACGGCGGCCCTTAGGTCAAAGACCAGTGCCCTATTTGATTCTAGCCTTACCTGTGTATGTTCTGGTTCAGCAGGAACTTATCTAACCTTTTCTTGAATCCCTGGAGAGTGTTTTCCCCTAAAACAGCCTCTGGAAGAGCGATCCAGATTTCTACCACTCTCTGGGTGAAGAAGAACTTCCTTACGTTTGTACGGAATCTATCCCCTTTTAACTTTAGAGAGTGCCCTCTCGTTCTCTCCACCTTGGAGAGGGTGAACAATCTCTCTTTCTCTACTAAGTCAATTTTTTTCAATATCTTGAATGTTTCGATCATGTCCCCTTTCAGTCTCCTCTTTTCAAGAGAGAAGAGGCCCAGTTTCTCTAATCTCTCACTGTATGACAACTCCTCCAGCCCCTTAACCATTTTGGTCGCTCTTCTTTGGACCCTTTTGAGTAGTACTATGTCCTTTTTCATATTCGGTGACCATTCCAGTATTCCAGATGGGGGTGCACCATGGCCCTGTACAGCAGCATGATAACCTTCCCAGATATGTTTGTGATCCCCTTCTTGATCATTCCTAGCATTCTGTTCGCTTTTTTCGCCGCCGCTGCCCATTGTGCGGATGGCTTCATTGACTTGTCTACAAGTACTCCCAAGTCCATTTCCTGGGTGCTCTCTTCAAGTACAGCACCGGACATTCTGTATTCGTGCATATGATTTTTGTTACCGACATGCATCACCTTGCACTTATCTATGTTGAACCTCTTTTGCTATTTTGCGGCCCATTCCATGAGTGTGTTTTTGTCTCATTGTAAGTCTTCGCAATTCTTCTGTGTCCTCACTACTATGAATAACTTTGCATCATCCGCAAATTTAATCACCTCACTCGTTGTACCAATTTCCAGGTCGTTTATAAATATGTGATGCTTTTCCAGTCCGAGTATTGTCCATTTACCCCCACTCCCTGTTTCCTATTTGCCAACCAGTTTTAATCCACGTGAATATATCACCCTCGATCCCATGGCTCACAATTTTTCGAAGTAGATGTTCATGTAGGACCTTGTCGAATGCCTTCTTAATATCTAGATATACAATGTAGACCGGGTTACCCTTGTCTATCTGCCTGTTTAGTCCCTCGAAGAAGTGCACTAAATTCCATCAAGGTGATCAATGATGTGGTCCTTTAACAGTGCTTCTACCATCTTTCCCAGTACCGAAGTCAGACTCACTGGTCTGTAGATTCCCGGATCTCCCCTCGAACCTTTCTTAAAGATCGATGTAACATTTGCCACTTTCCAGTCTTCCGTAATCCTTCCTGATTTGATCGACAGATTGGCTATTAGTTGAAGCAGTTCAGCTATAACCCCTTTCAGTTCCTTGATTACCCTTGGGTGATGCCATCCATTCCCAGGGATTTATCGTTTTTAAGCATATCGATCTACCTGCATATCTCTTCTAGACTGACCGCCGACCCTGTTAGTTTCCCGTCTTCATTTTCTGTCGGCTTCTGGTATATTAGATATATCCTCTTCGGTAAATACAGATGCAAAAAAATGTTCTCATGCATATTCATTGGGGAAATCCTGAAAACCTGATTGCATTGAGGCGTCAAAGACTGAGGTTACCCACCCCTGTGCTAGTCTATAGTTTCTGTGTAGAGATCTGTGGTAGTCTGATTTCCACTATTTTTCAGTAAGAGATGCATCGATTTTCTAAGGACCAGTATGGTATTTACATTGCCATCTTTCCACAAAACTCTCTGACTGCAGGGGGGTGAAGGAGTAAAGCTAATGTGCAGAGGCAGGATTTTAGGAGATACTTTCCAGTCCATAAGACAACGTTGCACTACACATGTGAGTCCAGGCATCTTTTTATCTAGAAATAAAACACATTGCCAGGTCACTGACCTTGCTTTGGAGATGTCCGTTGTCTGTCATTCTTTCAAACACATACTGAATTCTCTCTCTAGAGGTATCACTATCCTCTGCTGATAGAACTGCGCTAGAAATAATACATGTTTCACTCATTTTCACCTCTAACTCATCATTCCTAAAAAAAGAGAAGAAAATGAGACATTTGAAGGTTAATTCAATAACTCCATACATAAATGCAATAAAAAGTGCTATTCTTTAGCGTGAAGGAATAGTCTGTTGGTTACAGCAGTGGTCTCAGCACCCTGAGGTTGTGAGTTCAATTCCCACTGCAGCTCCTTGTGACTCTGGGAAAGTCACTTAATACTTTGTTGCCCCATATAAACTGCTTTGATGGTGTAAACCACACAGATAAAGCAGTGTATCAAGTCCCACCACCCCTCAAGGGCTCACATGTGTAGTAGTACCAGTAATTCACCACTAGGTGTGGTAGGACAGAGACTTGCACTGTCATAAAAATCACACCTCCTATTCAGCAGACTTTCACTGGGTTTTACTCAGCCACAGTAGAGGTTTCTACAGCAGCCCAGCAAGGTAACTGCCTCTCTCCTTCCTTTCCCTTCTCCCCCCTTTGTGGTTTGGCATCTCTCTGTCTTTCCCTTCTTCCCTTCCCTCCTCCTTCCTTTCCCTGGTCTGACATTTCTCTCTTCTTCCCCCCACCCCTTCCCCATCCAGTGGTCTGGCATTTCTCTCCTCCCCCCCCTCCCGTGGTCTTGTATCCCTATCTGCCCCTTCCCTTTACCCTGGAGGTCTAGAGCAACTGTCCTTCCCTTTCCTCCCCATCCCTGTGGTCCAGCATCTTTCTTACCCCCCACCCCATCCTGTGCTTGTTCACCCATCACTGCTGTAACCCTTCTGCTGTTGTCAGTGTCAGTCAACTAAAGACACTGCCTTCGGCAACCCGGAGGATTTTTCTCTGCAAAGAGAAAGCTTCCAAGTCACCAAGGCAGTGTGTTTAGTTCATTGACGCTGACGAAGAGTTACAAAAACGCCAAGTGAGCAAGCATAGGATCCTGCAGGGGGAGGGAGGGAGAAGGACTCCAGATAGATGCCTGATAGGGGGGGATGGAGAGGCAACAAGACTCTAGATAGGTAGTTGCGCATGGGGGGGGGGGTTGCAGGAGGAGGACTCCTGATAGGTGCGCGTGGGGAGGATGACTCACAATAGGATAGGAAGGCTCATCCGATGCCTATTCACAGGAATATGGGATACCTCAAGGATCAATTCTTTCCCCACTTTTATTCAATATTTTTCTAGCTCCCTTCATGACCTTGAGCCAATCTATAGGATTCACTATTTATGCTTATGCAGATGATATTCAACTGCTTCACCCAATAAATCCTCAAGATCCATTAGATATTCAAGAGATCAACAAAAAACTTGAACATACTGTATAACTAATTGGCTAAACAACATACTTTCTTTAAACATCTCTAAATCAAAAGTGATGTTATTGCCCTGTAACAAGACTGAAAATCTAATCTCTCCTATTTGTTTGAACTCCACTGCAATTCAATCAACAACTACAATTAAGCTACTTGGTGTAACCATAGATAATAGATTATCATATCACCAACAAATCAGTACAGTTGTACAAAAGTGTTTCTATAGACTTCATATGATTCATCTATATCTAATCTTTTAGAAACTTCCTTAAATATCCTTATACATTCTCTAGTCATCTCTCAGCTAGACTATTGTAATGCCTTATATCAAGGAATAAGCCAAAAAGAACTCAGATTACAAATGGGTGCTAGACTAGATGTATGTGTCTGTCTCTTTCTTTCTTACTTTCTCTCTCTCTCTCCTTGGCCGCTTTCTGTCTGTCTGTCTTTCTTTCTTTCTTTCTGTCTCTCTCTTTCCTCGGCTGTCCACTACCACCCCTTGCCTGCTCCCCCTGTCCAGCAGCAGGCCTTCTCCCTTCCTTTTACCTCCCCCCATGTCCAGCAGCAGCCCGTCTCCCTTCATTTTACCTCCCCCCATGTCCAGCAGCAGCCCGTCTCCCTTCATTTTACCGCCACTCTATCCAGCAGCACCTCTTCCCTGCTCCCCCTGTCCAGCAGTAGGCCTCCCTTACTGTTACCTCCCCCCCTGTCCAGCAGCACCTCTTACCTGCTCCCCCTGTCCAGCATCCGGCTTCCATTCGCATCTGCCCTCCTATCTTGTCAGCACCCGCATGACATCTTTCGTCACAGCTCCTCTGTCTGCATGCGCCGACAGCTGCCTCAATGCGCCATGGCCTGCACACACCGACAGCCACTGCGCAAGCCTCAAGCTGACAGCCGCCTCAAGCCGCTGCGGCCTGCTTTCGCTGACAGCCGCCGTGCGCACCTCAATAGAATACGGCCACGAAATGACACAGCATGCTGCAGGAATCACAAAACTCTAAGTGCGCAATGTGCGCTTAGGGTTTATTATAGAGGATACAGCTATTAAACTCTTATTCAAAGCCAAAAAATTTGACCATTTAACCCCCCTTCTAATTGACGCTCACTGGCTACCTCTCTCACATAGACTGACTTACAAACTATTACTTGTAACATTCAAATCTAGAATGACACAATCCCCAGAATTTATCGACAGATTAATCACCTTATTCTCCTACTAGATAATTACATTCAAGCAATCAAAATCTGTTAGCTGTCCTATTATCATGTCATATAGGGCTAGATTCACTAACCTGCCTGATCATGTTCTATCCATGTGCGATCCGTGGCAGGCTGACAAATTCTCAACGCATCCTTATGAAAATGGGTTGATTGGAGGCACAAACCCCCTCACCAACCGCATGGATCGCTGGAGAGCGATCCTGATGCATGCGCAGACCATCTTCTTTGCCTGTAGATGGTCTGCACATGCTCACCGCGAAGGAAGTTCTGGAAACTTTTTTTTTTTTTTTTTTAATACAGAGCTGGAAACTTTCGCGAGCCCATGGTTTTAACCCAAGGCTTGAAAGCGGGGTTGCACCACGAGTTAAAACCACAGAGTCGAGGCAGAGAGCAGGACGGCAAGAGCAGAAGAATCGTGGCAGAGAGCAGGATAAGCAGAGTGGGAGCAGAGAGCAGGGCGGCAAGAGCAGGAGAATCGGGGCAGAGAGCAGGGTTTTTGCACAGTCGCTTGTTTTTGGATCGGCCAGCCCGGTTGGTGTTCCTGAAATTGTTTTGTGAATCACATCCTTCCTACTTTGCATGCCGTTCCCCCTCATTTGCATGCACAGATCCTACTGTTTTTATCCATTTATGTTCTCTTTCCTCACAAACTGTAGCTCTCCCCTCTTTTTCCTCTTGTTTTCTTGTCCTCTCCCTATTCAAGTTTGCCAATCTCATAAGGATTATGTCTATTATTTGCAGTCTGTTCCCTAATTAATATTTAAACAACTTTTATTGTACAACGCTTTGAATTTTATGTTAAGCGTTTAATTAAATTAAAATAAACTATGAAACTATGAACTATTATGTGCATGTGCACATGCATGTGACATCATCACATCACACCTATGCATTCGCAGATGCCCTCCTGACATGGCGCCGAGCACGAGAACAGGTTGGCGGGCTGGGGAGGAATGGGGCTGGGCTGGGTGGGCCTAGGGGTGGGGCCATGGGTCCGGATTTTACAGGAATAAAATCTGGTAACCCTTACCTGCAAACTGTTGGTATCACTCAGGAGACAGTGGAATCCACAACAGCCAAAAGAACCCAATGGAGAGCATTAGTTGTTCGTTATGCCCAGTTGCACAGGAAGAACTAAGGCAGGGGTAGGGAACTCCAGTCCTCGAGAGCCGTATTCCAGTCGGGTTTTCAGGATTTCTCCAATGAATACGCATGAGATCTATGTGCATGCACTGCTTTCAATGCATATTCATTGGGGAAATCCTGAAAACCCGACTGGAATACGGCTCTCGAGGACCGGAGTTCCCTACCCCTGAACTAAGGGCTAGATTCACGAACCTGCCAAATGGGGTCCCATTTGGGCCCAATCCGGGCAGGTCCAATGAATTCTCCAAAGCCCAATATGCAGATGGGGGCGATCAGAGGAACGCCCCTATCTAAAGCGATCCCTGCGCATGCACAGGCCATCTGTAGATGGTCTGTGCATGCGCTGGACTAGCGAGACCAGCGAGAGTCCCAACAGAGTTTTGTGGGTTTTTGTTAAACTTTGAAGCCCGTGGTTTTAACCCGCTTTTAAGCCTGCAGGTTAAAACCAAGGGCTTGCACTGCGGGGAAGGGTGGGAGAGTCGGGGAAGGCAGGCAATCGAGGCAGGAAGCGTTTCATCCCTCTACTCTAATGTGATCCTACAAACCCCCCTTTTCCTCTTTTCTTTTTTTTTTTTTTAAAGTAAGTCGTTTGCAAGCGTGCTCCTTTGCCTGGAAGCAGTTCAGATCTGTCCTCCCAATGCACTTCTGCAAAACTGTTCCCTTTGCCTCAGTGCAGACAGTGCTATTCGGAAGAAGGCGGCTCTGCTATTTCATTCATTTCTGCCCTGGATTTTGATTTTCAATGGCGCTGAACCGGGGCTGATAGGGCAGAGAGCAGGGTGGCAGAAGGCAGGGCAGACGGAAAGGGCTTCAGCGACTGGTCCTCAGCAGTTGCTTGTTTGTGATCGGCCAGCCCAGTCAGTGTTGCAGGGTTTTGGTTTGTGAATCGGGTCCCTGCCTACTTTGCAAGCCGTTGCCCTCATTTGCATGCGCGGATCGGAGGATGGTCGATAGAGAGGTATAGGAAATTTGGTCGCCCGAAAGATTGTTGCGTTCTGAAAATTCTGCTTTGTTATAGGCCGAAGTTAATCTGAAATATGCAGAAACCTGTGCAATGACTTTTTGTTGTGCTGAGGTGAAAGTATGGAATTTGATGGTAGGGCAGCTAAGGAAATGTGCTGATAGAGGAACTTTCAGAAAACTCCTCAAAACACAATTGTTTGTTAATGCTTTTTTATAGGGTCTTGATTGAGGATTAACCGTGAATTTTATTTTTGATGATTTGTCCCTCTTTTGTATTGTTTTAAGTATTGTGGATGTGGATCTACTGTAAAGCGCCTAGGAACTAGACGATATAGAAGTTTTGAAAATAAAATAATAAAAATAAATACCGGTAACTTGCAGGAAGCGACTTTCCTTTTTTTTTTTTTTTAATCCAAGATATTTTATTAGAGAATATAATTAGAAAAACAGTAGATGCTCAACAATCATAACAACATAGTTGAACTAAGTATATAACGAGCATAAGAAAGCAAATTGTTACATTAAATACTACATAATACAAAAGTTGGAAGCACAGTACATTAAAAAAAAGAGGGGGGAGGGGGAAAAACTTATTATACCACTATACCATTTCCTCAAAAGGACTGAGACCAAGAAGGATCACAAAAAGAAGATAAAAGGGACCAATACTTGTGAAATGTTCTAATTGTTCCCAATTTTTCTGCTATCACCATTTTTCATCTCTGAAGAGAAAGGATTGAGCTCCACCAAACAGAGATATTACGAAGATGTGAAGTTTTCCAATTGGAAAGAATTAGCTTTTGAGTAATTGTAATAATAATATCAAATAACTTTCCTAAAAGATCTTCAGTGGATGAGCCACTTTAAAATGAACATCTGAAGTCAATCACACTCAAAAAAAGCTGAATCATCAGCATGCCAATTGCAGCATCGGTGTCCACCAATCCACATAGAATTGTCAGATGACAAAGCAAAAAAGACTGGAAACTAGTGACCCAGCAAGGGTTACCAGATGGCTCCAGGTCATGGAGGACAGGTTGAGGCAGTCTGGATTTTACTTCCAATCTGTCCTCCATAACCTGAAGCCATCTGGTCACATTAGACACATCACCAAATTCAAAATTGGGAAATAGAAAATGAAAAACTAAGGCTGATACCATTCTGAATGAACACTGTGCAAATAACATAGTGTAATATAGAGTGATGAAGATGCATGTCATTTTTACTCAGCTCATTTTTAAGGCACAGTGAATGAGTCACAGAATCTCTACTGCCAGTATTAAGAATGGCAGCCAGCACTAATGACCGTTGGCATCATCCAGAAACTTGATCCTCCAAACCATCCAATCTTCTCTGATTTATCACTCTGATGTAGCACTTTCTCATCACCAGCTGGCTCTTTTGGATTGATTACTCTCAATTATATTTATAGACATCCAAAATCCTGCATAGATTTATACCATTTTTACAACTGTGTATTTTTTTCTAGGTTTTTCAGTGTCTTTTGACATGCCAGTTGTGAAATCACATTGGACCTAATTACCTCCTGAACCTATTGACATTCACATAACACATTATCTGGGAATTCATTTTGAAAGACTTTGATGTTTCCCCCCCCCCCCCAAAAAAAAAAAAGGTTAACACATACAAACAAACAAAAAAACAAACTGAAAAATAAACACCTATAGCAGTGGTCTTTAATTTTTAAGTTAGAGCCACTTTGGATCCAAATGAGCTGAAAGAAAACCACCAAATGTCTTGCTATTTGGGACCATCTACTTCTCACTTTCTTCCCTGAACTTGGGTATAGAGTAGTAGAAAAAATAGAATTAAGATGGGGGCCACCCCAGAGGACTCCAGGTGCCACCATTGGTCCCCAGGCCTTGCATTGAAGAATATTAACCTAGGGCAGGGGTAGGCAATTCCAGTCCTCGAGAGCTGGAGCCAGGTCAGGTTTTCAAGATATCCACAATGAATATGTATGAGATGGATTTGCATGCACTGCCTCCTTGAGATGCAAATCTATCTCATGCATATTTATTGTGGATATCCTGAAAACCTGACCTGGCTCCGGCTCTCGAGGAATGGAATTGCCTACCCCTGACCTAGGGGGAAATTCTGTAAGGTCAGAGAGCACCAATATTTAGGCATCAAGAACATATGTAAATATCTTGATTACTGGTATTTACACGTGTATATGCATACCCAAATGACCTCCACTATTGTTCACTAATCTACTTTCTTTCAGAGCAAACCTCTTCAAATGGGTCACTTTCCAATTGCATGAAGGACGATTTGGGCAGGAACTAGGACAAATTATAGTCACACCTATCATAAAAAACCTGAAGGACTCCATTACATGTGCTAATAATTATAGACCAGTAGCCAATATTCCGTTATTCACTAATATACTTGAAGGATTAGCAAATGACGAACTGGTCAAATACTTATAAAAATTTAATATCCTTCATAATTCCCAATCTGGATTCTGTTCAGGTTACAGTACAGAAACCGTACTAGCTTCACTAATTAATCAACTTAACAACCTATTTAGCTTAGGTACCAGTGCCCCGATCCTCCAACTGGATCTGAGCAGTGCCTTCGATCTGGTAGATCTGGTAGATCATGATCTAATGATGGGCTGCTTGAATTCAATTGGAATCACAGGTAATGCACATAAATGGTTCCAGGGTTTCCTGAAAAACAGATCTTATCAAACATATAGTGCAGGTAAATACTCTTCTCTATGGACAAACTCCTGCGGAGTCCCGCAAGGCTCTCCACTTTCATCAACACTGTTCAACATATACTTAGTCCCTTTGGCTAATTTACTACAAAGTCTAAATGTGACATTCTACATATACGCTGATCATATCACTATACTAATACCACTCCAATCATTCTCAACAGAACTAAACAACCTAATCTCAAATATCCTGTGAAAAATAGAACAATGGATGTTGCAGTCAAAACTGAAACTCAACCCTGAGAAAAAACTATGATCTTACTAGCTAGTCCTAATGATAAACTCAGAGAAACCTCCATCCAACTTAATAGCCAAAAATTTGAAATAGCAAGTTATATCAAAATCCTGGGAGTAACTATAGACTGACACCTAACGTTTGAGAAACACACAGACCAACTGACTAAAAAATGCTTCACTATTTTATGGAATCTAAGAACTATAAAATAAATATTTTGACATGGTGTCCTTTAGGATACTAGTTCAATCCACCATCCTATCCACCTTAGATTACTGTAATATCACATATCTAGGGTCAACCAAGAAAACACTGTAAAGACTTCACCTGGTTCAAAATGCTGCTGTACATTTGATCTTTGGACTGAAAAAGTTTGACCATATAAGCCCTTTTTACATGCAACTCCATTGGCTCCCTTTTGAAGCTAGAGTCATTTTTAAATTCAGCTGCTTTTGTTATAAAGCACTCTTTGGATTACTACCATCATACTTATCTTCCCAATTAAATGTATTCACAACAAGAAACTCAGGCATGTTCATGTACCCTACTCCGAAAGCCTGCCGTTTTTAAAAGTTTTTTAGACAAAACTCTAGCCTTTCAAGCAGGGAGAATGAACTCGGATGTGTTCTCTGATTGCCCACTCCCAATCTTACTATGAGTTTAGAAAATCACTGAAAACCTACCTGTTTGGTAAATTTATGCGATGACTTTGCTTTGTATCACTCTACATTGTATCATGTTGTATTTTATTGTATTGTATAGCATTGAATTCTACTGATTCCTACTGTATCTTGCATCTTCACTGATATGCCTCAGTTCTCTTGCTGTGAACCGCCCGGATCTTCTGATTGGGCGGTATATAAGAAATAAAATTATTATTATTATTATTATTATTACTCTGTGTGGTGGCGCCTGGGTTCCTTGTTATTCCAGTTAATCTCAGCTCCTTCTCCTTGTGCTTTATACCAGTGTTCTTCAACCACCGGTCCATGGACCAGTGCCGGTCCACAGAAATTTCCTGCCGGTCCACAGGGCCAGCATGTGCATCAGGCCCAAAACAGTGTTCTTCAACTGCCGGTCCACGGTACGATCGATGCGGCATTATCTTCGAGCCAGCTCCCTCTTCCTAACTGATTCAGTGTACAAAGCCACGGGCAGTGGCTCCTACGGGCATCCTGCGCCTGAACCGGAAGCCTTCTCTTTGACGTTGCAACGTCAGAGGGAAGGCTTCCAGATAAGGCACAGGGCATGCAAGATGCAATTAGTACTATTATGGAGGCGGGTTCAGGGGTGGAGATTGGGTAGAGATGGGCGGGATCTGGCCCACTACTTAGCCCTCTGTTCCTCAACCGCCGGTCCACGGACCGATGCCGGTCCACAGAATAATTCTTTTATTTCTGCCGGTCCATAGGTGTAAAAAGGTTGAAAAACACTGCTTTATACTGTACTGAAGGTAGAGCACATATAACTGTGCTTATATCAGCCGGACACTAGAAGGAGCTCCAGAGAATAGAGAAGAGCTAGATGAGGTTCCTGGGAGTCCTGAACTAACAGGAAGTAAGCTCAGGCAAACAGCTAAATTGAAAACAGCCAAAGCATTCTGCACAGGCAGTACCAGTTGTAAAGTTGCAAGGATGATTCAGGAGAAAAATCTAAGAGATGCGGAATGCAGCGAGGCTTAATTCTCAGACCCCTGAAAGGAAATTGGAGGTGCTTGTGTAGTAAGGGGGGGGATGAGGGGGCGGACCACCCCGGTTGTCACCTTGGCATGGGCCCCACTGCCTCTCCTCTTCCCCCTCTCCATGCCCTCCTCCCCCATAGATTAAAAGCAAAAGTTGGTGCAAACCAGAATTTGGTGAACTCTTAATTCAAAACTTTAAAACAAAATAGAAAATAATTGGGAGAAACTAATCTGTGGTATACGTATTTTAAGAGAAAAATGTATTATTATCCCCAAAAGAGATTTATTATATGTTTATGTTGGAAGGACATCAGAAAGCAGTCAAATGGTATTTGGAGGGTCAAAGAATCTCATATAGGACTAAATCCAATTCCAGGTCCAGACCTTGTGTGGCCATCACCTTTGAATACACTTTTGTGGGTTCGAGTGACAGAATTTGGGACATTTTTCATCCACACTGATAGCTTATAATTGACTTTTGAGCTGTGTGTTTTTAAAAGAGCTATTTTTTTTCTAATATTCACAAACATTTTTCTATGTTATACTTGCTGAATCATTTAATTTTGAGAAGGCAAATGATTAAGTAACCCTTTTACTAAAGCCTAGCACTAATGGACATTAGTGTGTGCTAAGTGCCACATGGTCCAAAGCTATAAAATAGGATGGAAAGCATTTAGCACACTGTCTGTTAGCAGGGCCGCCATCAGAAATTTCTGGGCCCCTTACTGAGCAATCCTTTTGGGCCCCCCACCCCCCCTTCCCCCTCCTTCTTCCATGGGCCAAATACACACATACTTTTCTGCTAATGCTCCACCTAAGCCAGTCCCGTAAAATCTTCTCACGTCCATTGGGTGATTTGGCATAGAGGAGATATTCATAAAAAGAACGTCCGTCAAGATCTTTACACATAGACTGTGCCATTTGCTTTAAATCATCTTCCATCATTAATCCAAATTGCACAATTCTTTCTCTGTCTTTGTCCTGAATGGCATCTGGCCACATTGCTGGATCCTTCCAGTCAACAAATTTATGAGCAGGCGCGGAGAACGCATTTTTAAACAAATGTAGTTTATCCTTGTACTCCTTATGTAATTTTAATCATCTATGGATATGTTTGTATGTTTATTGTTCAAATGGTTTTATTTATTTCCCCAAATTTATTTTTGTTATACGCATTGAAAATATTTGATATTGCGTTTAAATCAAAATCTCAATAAACTTGAAACTTGAAACGAGTGCCCGTGAGATTGTGGGAGGGTTAAATACTCAAAACTTAGAAGAATAACAATTTACTTAAAGTTTTTGCTACGCCAGCTTTCTGGTATCTTTACATACAATGGCGTACGTAGCATATGTAACACCTGGGGCCCATCATTTTTTGGCACCCCCCCCCCCCATCTGTAAGAAAATCATGATTTTTAGTAACAAACCACACGTCACACATGAGTACCTAGGAAAAGGCAGCATCTTACATATTGCAGTGAGCAGTACATCAATACACCCATTGTAAAACTAAACAAGCCAGACCAATCAATCCTACACCGGCAATCCTAACAGAAAACCATGTCTTTCGAACACACAGAACACAGAAAACACCTTCGCCTAGTATGGAATATGTCATCACAAACTAACCCCTCACTCTTACAAAACTGTAGTGTGGATTTTAGCCACAGTGGTAACAGCCCTGACGCTCATAGAATTCTGAGCATCAGAGCTGCTACCACCACGGCTGGCGCTAAAAACGCTCCACAGTTTTGTAAAAGGGGGGATAAAATAGAAATACACAGTTTCAATGCTCTAGCTCAGAGGTGCCCAAACTTTTTGAGCTTGTGAGCTACTTTAAAATGACCAAGTCAAAATGATCTACCAACAATAAAATTAAAAAACACAAAGCACACTATACGCTGAGAAAATGTTAATTATCATTCCTATTCTGGGTTTTTTTTCAAAGAGGTCAAGGCAGATGACTCTATGCATTGTCACCTCAGTAACAACCATACAAATATAGACAAATATACCCCCCATCCTTTTTATTAAACCACAATAGCAGTTTTTAGCGCAGGGAACTGAGCTAAATGCCCAGCGCTGCTCTTGACGCTCATAGGCTCCCTGCGCTAAAAACCACTATTGCGGTTTAGTAAAAGGGGACCATATTGTAAAATATAGACAGCAGATATAAATTCAGAACTGTGCATAGTAAGTGAAGGGAAGTTTTCATCTCTGGGAATTTACCCAGTTAACTATTAAGTTATTTGGGCAAATTCCTTTGAAAACTGTGGTAATACTGCCTCCACTTTGCTAAATTTAAAATAAAATCTTTTTTCCTACCTTGTCTGGTGATCTCATGAGTCTCTGGTTGCACTTTCTTCTTCTGACTGTGCATCCAATCTTTCTTCCCTTCTATCAGCCTGTATGCTTTCTCTTCCACACCTCATTCCCTCCCCCAACTTTTTCTTCCTCTCTCCCTGACCTTTCTTTCTTTTTTTCTGTTTCTCTTCTTTCCTTCTGTTTCCCTGCCTGCCCCCTTTCTTTTTTTCTCCCTGCCGTTCCCCAAGCCACAGCCACTGCCGCTGCCATCGGGGAACAGGACCCACCAATGGATAACAGGCCCCGACGCCGACGCATGCTCTCCCTGCTTCGGGCCGATCAGTCTTCCTCTCCCCGACGTCAATTCTGCCGTCGGAGAGGAAGTTCCGCCCAGCCAGGCAGCGATTGGCTGGCCCAAACTTCCTCTCCGACTGCAGAATTGACGTCGGGGAGAGGAAGACTGATAGGTCCGATAGATTAGATCGCCAAGACAAAGTGAGTCCTGGGTGATCGACTCACTTTGCCTTGGCGAGCTACTGGCGCCCCTGCCTTAGAACACTGCCTAGGACCCTGGGGGAGCCCGGGCCCCCTGTCAGCTCCGGGCCCCTGAATGCAGGACTGGTAGTACTGCCCTGATGGCGGCCCTGTCTGTTAGCATGCACAAAGCTTTAGTAAAAGAACCCCTAAGGCCCCAATTCATTAAAGCCAGCGATTGTCGCTGTACCTGTTTTCACAGGTTTAGCGATGATCGCTGCTAACCGACCCGATTCACAAAATGGCTCACCGCGTGTTTTCCCCCTCGATTGCCCATTTTCCGATCCAACCATGCAAATTAGTAAAACTCCATGCAAAATAGCCAAGCGATTGATTCACTAACATTTGCTTGGCTAATTTGCATCGGGTTTTATGATCCTAAAATCCCGACTGTTGTAGACCTGTTGGTAACTGTGTTATCGACAGGTCTTCCGGTTTAAAAAAAAAAAAAATTTAATGGCACAGATATTTTGCATGTATTACATGAACATCAATGTGATGATGCCACACGTACATGCGACATCATTGGTTTGACATCTGTGCGTGTGTGGAGACCCTCCAGCTGCGGCCCCGAGTTTAGTGTGCTATGGCTTTGGAAAAGTTTGCGAGACACTGCTGTAGAGGAACAGTGCTGGTGTTTTGTGTATGCCCTCTTGGGATAGGAAAGTAGGTACAGTACCTAAGTGTGAATCTCCACTGGAAAGGCATGAGCTATATCGCCTTCCTGTATCCTCAGTACTAGAGTTTGCCTAGGTGTAGCACATAAACAAATTATTTTTTATCTACGAGCATCATGCAGAAATATTACTTACTTGACAAGCACTGGCTTCTCATCGTTCACAGGAATGACATCTACTGAAATGGTTCTGAGGACTTTGTGCTTTCCATCTGACAACAGGATTGTGAACTCATCGGCCAAGTTTTCAGAGTCATCATGCAGATACATCAGTTTCATTCCTAATAAAGAAAATGTGTAGAATAAAGCCATCTTATTGTTTACATCTTATTTATACTTGTCTTCATTGTTCCCAGGGTTAACATGAGATCTCCTACTAGCCTAGGCAAACAGGAATTTGGTAATTGCCCCCCAAACTACATCAGCAGTACAAAGTAGACAGAACAATCCATAGTGAACTCTTTCAGCTGATAGTAGCATAATAAATAATGGTAGATATGGTCCATCTAGTCTGCGGAGTAAGGAACCTTGAGCTGTACCTGCCAATGCACAGGGAACATAAAGTTAGGAAAGGGTTAAGGATTCCCTCTCCCACTCTGTAGTTTCTACTTCAGGTAACTAAGGTGCTATTGGAAATGAGTTAGCCTTACTTCCTCATTGGCTTAACACTACTATTAGAACGATAGGCCAACTACAGTTATTCCGGAAAACCTTAAAAACCTTGCTTTTTTCACAATATTTAAAAAATTTACCTGCAGAATCTACTAACCGATAACAATGTAAGATCTTTTTTATGATAAATTTCTAATTTTAAAACTCTATTCTGTTCTTCATCTTTTAGAAACATAGAAACATAGAAGATGAAGGCAGAAAAGGGCCATAGCCCATCAAGTCTGGTCTTCTGACTATTTGTAAACCTAGTGGAGCTCCGATGAGAGATGACCCGGGATCTAAACCGAAGATTAGATTAGATTAATAGCACAGCATTCATATAAATGTATTCACACTTCATGTATTAACTTCTGACTCTCACTGCATTTCCCTATTATCTTCGGAATTTTTCAGCTGCTTATAACTTCCTTACGTAGAGCTTTTTTCATTATATAATCTAATATACTTTCAGTTAAAAATGTAAATGTCAACTGTTTTGAATGTTTATGGTAATAACTTTAATTTAATATCTATATTCATATCCTGCTTAACTGTAAAGTTCCAAGTGGGTCACAATAATAAAATGTGTACATCTGCATGAGCATCTGGGAACCCTATTTGCAGTCCTTGCATCCCAGGGGCCATAGTGTACTACTTATGTAGCTGTTCTAATATGGGCTGTTCGCAGTTGACTGGGTAGAGAGTACCTGGGGGTGAGGGGGAATAGTTCTGGCGGAAGGTGGTCTGTTTGAACTTTGGCTATGAGACAGAGCTAATTGGGTGGAGAGGGGGGTCTCTGTTTCTGGGGGGTTTCCTTTTATACATTATGCATTTGATATAACAGTTATCCAGTCAGAGTGGGGGGGGGGGGGGGGGGAGGGATGATGGATGGCCTACTCCAGGGCTCATAAGAGTCCAGGACCCTGGTGTGTTTTGTTTTGCTTATGGACACAGGTCTATTAGTGGGGAATAGTTGGATAGATGATTTTTGCATCTTATGTATAAAATTGATGATACCTGTTTCTCTTCGCTGTTGATGGTGTTCCATTGTTTCTTACTTGACTTTGATATGAATAGTTTGTTTAAAATTGTTTCGCTATTTTCATCAATAAAAATTGTTTGAACATAAAATGTGTACATCTGAATATTTCGTCAACAGTTAACATATACTTTGCAATATAACCATTACGTCCACTCTACTCAATCAAAGATATTTCTGGAACAGCCATATTTTTATTATTTTCTTATACAACCCAATATTAGAGAGGCTTCTTATTTCACTGGATAATATACGACAAGAAAACAGAACAAAACTGCAGGAAAATGTACAGGATGCAGGAATTTATTAAAATAACAGTAATCTTAAAACAAATATATAAGCTACATTAACCCCCCCTCTTTTACTAAGGTACGCTAACCAATTAGCGTGCGCTAATCGAATTAGCACACGCTAAACGCTAACATGTCCATAGACTAACACAGTGGTTCCCAACCCTGTCCTGGAGGACCACCAGGCCAGTCGGGTTTTCAGGATAGCCCTAATGAATATGCATGAGAGAGATCAGCATATAATGGAGGTGCCAGGCATGCAAATCTGCTCCATGCATATTCATTAGGGCTATCCTGACAACCCGACTGGCCTGGTGGTCCTCCAAGACAGGGTTGGGAACCACTGGACTAACATGTAAAAGAGGACAACATGCACGCATTAGCGTTTAGCGTGCACTAAAAAGCTTAGCGCACCTTTGTAAAAGAGGGGGTAAATGGTATCCAAAGAACTGGTCCTAATATTCATGTGGACTGGACCCAACACGGTCCGTGTTTCGAAGAAACAGTCCTTCCTCACGGGGTCCTACAAAGAATGGTATTGTAAACAAGTATAAATAACACAATACAAATAACATACATAACCAAAGTTATATGCATGATGCTGTGGTTAAAGAAAATGTGCCACCAATGGTAAGTATAGGACAGAAATGAAGACCATGGGCTTCTTTTACAAAGCCGCATTAGCGGTTTAACGTGTGTAATAGCGCACGCTAATTTGATGGCCGCGCTAGCCGCTACCGCCTCCTCTTGAGCAGGCAGTAGTTTTCAGCTAGCACATTCTAAAAATGTGCGTGCAATAAAGCCACTAATACGGCTTCGTAAAAGGAGCCCCATGTGTAAGATGCGAAACCAGTATGAATAAAAATCTGATAAAGGTAATCCTTTATAGAAAAGTAATAAAAAAATATAATCATTAAAAAATAATAGAAGGATAAAAATTAGCACTAAATTATACTCAAATGTGAAAGGCGAGAAAAGAATGAAACCAAGATCAGAAACATGCTATGATGTAGTGACCTAACTGTAAGGTCCAAAAAAGGAAGGAAAAAAACAGAAGGAATCTACAATCTTTGCAAGGTGGTTTTATCAGCCACAATTCTCAGGAAGCGCACTTCACATTTGTTAATGCTATTGTTATTCTGTGTTCTTTTTGAACACCCATATTGTTGGCTTTATATTTCTTCTCATATATAAAATCAATAAAACTTTTTGAACAATTCTCAGGAAGAACATAGATACCTAGTTGGTTGATACACAGTTATCAAATCTGTCAAATAACCTGGGCATAACCCATATAAAATCTTAAAAATAAAAATTAGACTTCTGAATTTGATTCTTGCCGCAACTGAACATACCATGTGTGAGAAGATCCATGGAAAAGTCATGCACCGGAAGTTCATGAATTTGATGACTGTTGATTAACCGTTTGTAACGGGTGATGTCATGGTCATACACTCCATTTAAAATTAGTCCATGATGTGGCTGCTGGGTAACAACAAATGTCAAGTAATTCTGGGGGATATCCAAGTCAACCACATTAATGATGGAGGGATCAAGTTCCTTCATCTGACCCTCCTGAACCTGAAGAACAAACAAAAGAACACTAGAATCAGATAGAAAAAAAGAAAAACAACTATTTGAAGATGGGGAGTGTGAGGTGCAGTGGTTAAAGCTACAGCCTCAGCACCCTGAGGTTGTGGATTCAAATCCCATGCTACTTCCTTGTGACCCTGGGCAAGTCACTTAATCCCCCCATTGCTCCTGGTATATTAGATAACATGTGAGCCCAACAAGACAGATAGGAAAAAATGTTTGAGTACTTGAATGTAAATCACTTAGGCTACAAGTGGTATATAAATACTTAAATAAATACATAATGTAATGTATTGGTTGCCCATCCCATTTCATCTTAGGTTTAAAAATGCATTTTTTTGCTCATTAAGCTTATCTCCTTGTTCTTCTTCTCCCTTATCAACTCATGAGAAACTTGAGCTCATCTCAGGCTAATTTATTGAGAATTCCTTCACACAAGTAACTATGGCAGGATGTCTTTCGTAACACTGCATTTGCTTGTGTGGTCTATCACTTTGGAATTTTCTTCCTGTTGAACTTCAACAAGAACATTCCTATTTGAAATATAAGATAATTCTTAGGTCTTGGATGTTAAAGCAAGCATTCAGCTTTTTGGCAAATTTTTAAAGCGGGATCCTCCTCAATACCTAATGTGCATATTTATGTTTATTTAGCACTTTATATACCATCTTTCAACAAATGCTAGCAAAACAGTGTATAGCTTACAAAAGACCATGACCCAACAGGACAGATTGGACAAAGTGATTGACTTTGACTAAGTTGAGACTAGGGGATGACCCAAAAGCCTAGCTAATGACGTTTAAAAGGATAGCCACAGTAGCTATTGGAACAATGGGCTATCAGGCTGGCCCCATATTTAACCAGTGAAGCCCAGGCAGCTTATTGGACATTAGATAGTAATAAAGCCCTGGACTACCACTAGGTATGAGCTGCTATACGGGACAAATTAGGGCTCTCCCCAGATGTGACAAGAGAGGTGGGAACCCCCAAATGGTGTCCTTCATCAAGATGTTCAACCCCCATTAAGATGTTTTAGCTGTGGGGAGGAAGGTCACTTTACAAGAGTGACCCTTAATGGAATGTTCTTTCTCTAGTGTAAGTGCTGGCCATACCAGAGTAGACAGGGTGACAGAAACAAGGCTGCTCCCCTTCTCTCTGGACTTCCACTTTGACATATGTCCAGTAACAGCAGTCAGCCTAGGAGCTTGTAAGTCAGTGAACATTCACAGGCCTGTCCCTTTGTTCTGGGGTTTATGAACACGCATAAACATATGATTGCTGTTACTGCTGCCACCAATATTGCTGCTGCCTTCGTGCTTTGGATAAGTGGAGTAGAAGAGGAAATGAATGAGAGAAAGAAAGAGAGTTAAGGTCTCCTATTTTGTTTCATTATTATCTGGCATCACATAAATTTTCAACTATTAGAATGGAGCCATCTTGAACGAAAGTTTGGGAGGCACTCGTCTAAATACTGTCTGCCCTTTCTTGAATACTTTTAGCTTCAATTGAAATGAGCTATTTAGTTTGTTGGGAGTTAAAATACATGCGTAAGACTGAATTTTTGAATCTTCATACAAACTTTCTCAACAAAATTCTACTCACAGAAAAAAAAAGCCGTGCAAGTGATCGAGTGTACTCAGTACCCACTGCAAGCTTCAAAGAACTCATAGTTTCACTTTAAAAATCGGGGCACAGTCTGCCCGTAGAAAGTGGATTGTTTTTAACTCAGTGTACTGTGGACAATGTAAGCATTACCAGTCAGAAAGCATACCATCCTTTAAAAAGCTCAAGACAGATTGGCAGAATCAACACGAAATAAAGAACAAACAGTATATTGTGTTCCTATTATTTCATCCTTCTTACAGTAAAGTTTCTTGCTAGGAATTCAGGGACTTCATCATTGGTGGGGTTGATGATGACTTGAAATGGTATCTCTGTTGAGTGGTGTTTTCCATCGCTAGCACACAGCATGAAGTGGTCTGTAGTTGGCTCCATCCTTTGGTGTCTGGACTGGACATAGTTAATATGTAAGGCTTCCAAATGCATCCACTGAAATGAAGCTGGAAAATTGACAGATTGTATTTATTAAAGACAACTTTTCAGTATTTGGTACAAGAACTTTCTATTCCTTTGATTCAACCAGTGACAATTTAACAGAATCTAAAATGCTCAAGATAATTTTTTTTTTTTATTTCACCTCACTTCCACTTTCTTTAGGACTGGCAAAATCAACTAAGTAGCTTAACGGTCTCAAATAATGCTCTTTAGTTCTCCCATATTACCTTACTCTCTGCATTGACAAGCAGGATAGAATCAGCCACACTTATGGGGGTGATGCTATCCTAACAGAGTCAGGTTGGAATTCTCTCTCAAAACCCAGAAGGATCTAGAAAAAAAAAACCCACATCTCTGGCAATGTGCCAGTGCTACATCTTGTAGGGTAGCAGTTCATCTTCTCAGTCCACTTCATCCACTCAGCAAAACAAGAATACATGTTGTCAATCATGCAGAGAGTTGGGGAGATATCCTTTAAAAACAAACAAACCCCTCTGTTACACAAATAGCTGAACTATCAAGCCTAATGACTATTATCCAATGCCTCCTCCTCCATGACTAGTTAGCAGTGGTGGATTAATGCTTCTGTATTACAGCAGGCTTTTCTTTATATATCTGTGAGTTTTCTCTGATATAAGTCTGCTTTTTTAGCTGAGCGATGCCTATGGAAGCAGTAGGGATGTCTTTGAACTTAGGTCTCCCTGCTTGTGCTGATTTCCCCGTGCGGGGTGACGTCATTTGAAGTCTGCATTTTGTTTAAATATCGGATGAGGCCGTGGCCATTTTTTAGGGTAAACTTTCAACTGTCAGATGTAATGAACAGCGCTTGATGGCAAGCTTTGTCTCCTCCATGTTGGCATGCATGATACTGCTAGGTACCCCTCCGAATGTATCAAAAGCGACATCTTGGCTCCTTCCCCTATGAATGGCTCCCCAGCAGTAATGCCGTAAGGCAGTGGCGTACCTAGGGTATGTGGCATCCGGGGCCCATCATTTTTTGACACCCCCCCCATGTAAAAAAATATTTTTTGTAATAACCATGAAAAGGAATAAATGATCAGAATAGAAACAGGCAGTGAAAATTCTCTTTTATTGAACCTCATATATGTAACCATTATTCCAAACATAACATAACATAAATTATATCTGAATTGTCATGACATTAGAAGAACATATGGAGTAGTTGCAGGTGATGCTTGGGACAGTTCTGATTGAATTAGTTCGGTTTTATGTGTTTTTTGAATAGAAGGGTTTTTATTTCTTTTTGGAAGGTTTTGTAGTCTGTGGTCGAGGTCAATAAGTTGTAGAGTTGGGGGGTCGAGTGTTGCAGCTCGAGGGGCTAGGAGGTTGTCGTACAGTTTTTTTCTTTTGACGTTTTTGGTTGGAGGGTGTGTGAATGGTGTGTGGGTTCTCCTATGTCTGGTTGAGGTGGATTGAACTAGTCGATTCTTCCAATAGGCTGGGCTGTCTCTGTTTATTGCTTTAAATAGTAGGCAGGAAAATTTGAAGTGTATTCTCGCTTGTATTGGGAGCCAATGTGAGTCGTGGTATGCCTCTGTGATGTGGTCGAATTTCTTCAATGAGTAGACCAGTCTTAGGGCTGTGTTTTGTATTGTTTGTAGTTGCTTTATCATGGTTGTGGAATCTTGACTGTTTTTCCTCCATTTTCTTTCTAGTTGTCTGCATTGTCTTTTTAGTAGGAGTAGTTCATTGTTCTGGGAGTTGGTAAGTATGAGAGAGAAAGATGAATGTAGGCAAACTTGTTGGAGACAAAAGGCTTTTCACAAGGTACATGAGAAAGAGAGGAGGAATAGGAATAAGATTGGAAAGGTGGCAATTTGAACCAGTGGGGTATGAGTTTAAAGAGTTAGGATTGGGACCAATAGCCCAAGCAGAGGAGAACAAACAAGAGAGAGAGTATGGAGAACAGAACAGAGATGGCTGAATGAAAAGACCAGTAAAAGCCGTCACACTGTTTCAGATCATCTGTGAAAAATATGATCTGCTCTTTGGTATTTGCCAGCTACTTGTGATGCAGACTGCCCAAGGAACTTGGCTTGACATAGCATGGTTTATCTTAAGAACATGTGAGGAAAGTGGATACTGGGAGGGGTGAAAGAAAGAGGAAGATAGATAAAAAATTAAAAAAAAGGAGACTTTAAAAAGTTTGGGAACCTCTATTCTAGGGATCCTATACTGTTAGTATATCCATTTTTAATGGCCTGGCTTCTGAACACCAAAGTAAACTTATTTATCTGAAGAAATTAGTTAAACCCCCCCCCCCATTCCACACATTTTAATTCTCTTCCATTTTTGTTCCCATTATGAAAAACACTGATAAGTTCCCAGAAAAAAAATACATTAAAATAAGAAGTGAAAACAAAGGCCCCTACAGATGAGAATATAACATAAGAATAGCCTAACTGGGTCAGACTAATGGTCCATCATGCTCAGTAGCCCATTCTCATGGTAGCCAATCCATGTCATTAATACCTGGCCAAAACCCAAAGAGTAGCAACATTCCAAGCTACCAATCCAGGGCAAGAAGATGCATCCCCCATGTCTTAACAGACTATGGACTTTTCCTCCAGAAATTTGTCCAAACCTTTCTTAAAACCAGCTACGCTATCTGCTTTTACCATAACTTCTGGCCACTTCATTTTTAAGCTTAGATCTTTCCTTCCAAACAGAGACCTTGCTAGATGTCAAATACAGAACAAAGTAACTTCACACGGACTTAGCTGTGCAGGAAATATGAATCTCCTCATACACCCACCATATAGTGCAAAAATGTTCAAAGGTCTGATTTTTTCTTTCGATCACTACATAGCCTAATGCCACACAAGCAGTGCTGTTACAAACATATTCTGAAGGTCAATGCTAAGGTTAACAAAGTTTCCTTCCTTGGACCAGAAGGAGATACTGACAAACCACTGGAAGAGATCCCAAAACAACTACCCAGGCACAACACCCAAAGACCCACTCAGTGTGTGAACCAGTTGAGTGGAGTGGACTAACTGGGCCTGGAGTTTGCTCAGCAGAATTTCCCAGACCACCTCTTCCTCTCAACACATTGACACGCTGCCACCACCACCACCATTAGGAACACCTCACCGGGTAGGCCAGCAATGCTTATAAACTATATAAAACACATTATTATATTTTCTTATAAAGCACATATTTTAACAGAACTCTCTGACATCCTCAGCCTTGCCATTCACAAAAATAGAAGGAAGAAAAGTTCCCGTTTCCTGCTGTCTCATGTCCCCGGCCTATACAATATTTTTCTTCTGCAGACCCTTCAAAAGTCTGACCAAATCCTCGTTTCATTTGCATTATAAAGTACTGAAGATGCCATCTCTCCCAGGTCTTAAAGTCTAAGACAGTAACACAAACTAGTGCTGCCTGATTCAGGAAAAAAAATTTCGATTTAATTCAGCCTATTTAATTGGTTTTTCGATTTGATTTTTTTTCAAACATCCTGGTGGGTTTATTTTATAGCTTTTTCACCCCCTTTGGCTTCTCCTAACCACACTGGCACTGTGGTGTAAACAAAATAAAGAAACAAAAAGGACTTTTCCTCTCTTTGTTAAATCCTAGCTCATGTTTGTGGTCTAACACCAGCTCTGGCAGGATACACTTTTCATATTTGACATATTGTAATCCAAAAACAGAAAAAAAATTATTTTTTCTACCTTTTGTTGTCTGGTAAATATTCAAATCTTGTCTTAAAAGAACTGAAGGTTGAAATTGGAGAGCTTTTGCAAAAACTTGCCAACCTGTCAATTAGAACTGAACAGATACCAGACGACTGGAAGATAGCGAACGTCACGCCAATTTTCAAAAAAGGATCAAGAGTCTTACGTCTGTCCCTGGAAAGATGATTGAAGCACTGATTAAAGATAGCACAGTCCGGCACTTGGATACACACGACCTGATGAGAGCCAGTCAACATGGCTTCAGGAAAGGGAAATCACGTTTGACAAATTTACTTCAATTTTTTGAGACCGTGAACAAACAAATTGATAGTGGAGAACTGGTGGACATAATATACTTGGACTTCAAGAAAGCGTTCGACAAGGTTTGAGTAGTGGCTCGTGGCCAGCAGGGGGTGCTGGTTATGGGACGGGAATGGATGTCGGAGCATGATAGTGCAGTATATTTGTGAAGTTTTTCTACAAAAGCGCCAGTTTTTCATATGATTCTGGGTAATTCTAGTTAGACAAACATCTGTGTTAGTTAAGGACCGCGCCCAAATAGAAGCGTACGGAAAAACAGGTGAATAAAATTTAAATATAATGTAGCTAAGGCCAGAGAAAAACACACTAAGGATTAATATAAGGGAAAGCATAATAATATCTGTGTATGTACTTTGCTGTTGAGCCAAATCATGGTGGAAATCATGATTACATGGAATCCAGTTTGGGTTCTTTGTGTGTACTATATCTGTCCTGTCTTCGGCCACCATCTTGGGCCAGTGAATAATATTCTGTCTTTGTCCTCTCTGAGTTATCCCGCTCCCAGCAGCGTGGTGTTAAGTAATACCACATGTACTGTAGACTGGCTAGGAAGATCACGTGTCCTAAACTAAGAGATAAAATGCATTAAGTATGAATGTGTGCAAGGGGCCCCGAATGAACGAAGGAATGATTGATATGAGAGATATATGAAAGAATGGTGTGTACTTAAATTCTAATATTTTATATATTTTAAACCTGAAGAAACATTAAGGAAAATCCTGAGGCAACATCTGGGAGTAATTAGAGTCAGAGACTGTTGCTTCAGTCTCCAGCATAGGAAGGGGGGGCATTGGAAGCCACGCTTCAGGGAGAGGAGAGGGGGATTTACCCCCCTCCTCCTCCAGACTAAGGTTTCTGTGTAAGGCCATGCAATTTGAATCTGTCAGCTTAGGAAGAGAGTTTTTCCTTTAGGGCTGAGAATTTCTCAGCACCATGTTAATAATTGTAGAATTCTTTTGCATAATGTTATAATATTAATTCAGAAATCAAAAGTAATTTTCTGAAACTTTGTCTAACTTTTAAATGTGGAGGAATGTTTCTTTGTCCAACTTTAAGACCACCCATAAAATTGTTATTGGTTGATTATGATGATGATGTCACCGAAAAGCCAACAGTATATAATAGAAACTCTGGAGCTAGAAAAACGAGACCGTTGTGAGAAGGCCAGTATTTGGCACCTCTGACGATCTCCCATTAGCGCAATTGGTAAGCAATGATGCTGTTCTTTTGATCTAATAATGGAAAAATAGAAACAATAATTCAATAAATCTTGGTTATAATTTTTAAAACCTTGCGCTGGTGTCATTTTGCATGTAGAATTATTTTCAAACCTGAAGCTTTCACAAATGGCGTCAATGACCCTTGCTCAGGTTCCACATGAAAGACTTCTCAGGAAACTACAAAGCCATGGAATAGAGGGAGATATACTAAGATGGATAGGCAAATGGCTGGAGAATAGAAAGCAGAGAGTGGGCATAAATGGGAAGTTCTCAGACTGGGAGAAAGTGACTAGCGGTGTGCCCCAGGGCTCGGTACTTGGGCCCATCTTAATTAATATTTTCATCAATGTCCTAGAAGAATGAACATCCAGTGAGATCATAAAGTTTGCAGATGACACAAAGCTATGCCGGGCTATCAGATCGCAGAAGGATAGCGAGGAACTCCAGAGTGACTTGTGTCAGTTAAAGAAATGAACGGAGAAATGGCAGATGAAGTTTAATGTGGAAAAGTGCAAAGTAATGCATTTAGGCAGAAAGAACAAGGGACACAAGTATAGAATGTCAGGTACAACTCTGGGTAAGAGTGAACAAAAAAAGGACCTGGGTGTACTGATAGATAGGACCCTGAAGCCGTCTGCACAATGTGTGGCAGCGGCAAAGAAAACAAATAGAATATTAGGCATGATAAAGAAAGGAATCACGAGTAGATCGGAGAAAGTTATAATGCCGCTTTATAGAGCAATGGTCAGACCACACATGGAATACTGTGTCCAACATTGGTCTCCCAACCTAAAGAAGGATATAAAACTGCTGGAGAGGGTGCAGAGACGAGCAATGAAACTAATAAAAGGTATGGAGAACTTGGAATACGAGGAACGACTTAAGAGACTGGGATTGTTCTCCCTTGAAAAAAAGGAGACTGCGAAGGGATATGATCGAGACTTTCAAAATACTGAAAGGAATCGACAAAATAGAGCAGGAAAAAAAATTATTTGCAATGTCCAATGTGACATGGACAAGAGGACATGGACTGAAGCTAAGGGGGGACAAGCCCAGGACAAATATCAGGAAGTTCTGCTTCACGCAATGAGTGGTGGACACCTGGAATGCCCTCCCAGAGGAGGTTATTGCGGAATCCACCGTTCTAGAATTTAAAAGCAAACTAGATGCACATCTCCTTACGAGAGGCATAGAGGAACATGGGTGACTAAAATTACGCCAGGTGTGTGTGGATCGCCGGACTTTGTGTACCGAAGGTCTGATCCGGAGATGGCAGTACTTATATTCTTATGTTGGTCCCAGGCTCTGGTTGTCTTGCATGCCAGGGTCTCCTTCTTTCTTCTTTTTCCGTGCTAACCATCCATCTGCCATCTCTGTTCTCCACTTCTGTTTCCCTTCCCTCCCCTGTAGATCTGGCATCTTTCCTTTTTTCGTTTCAATCCACAGATTCACCTTTTTTCAACTACCTTTTCATCCAGCATCTTTCCCTTGTTTCCCACCACCCCAGGGTCCACCATCTCTCCCTTTCTCTTCCCAACTATCCTCCTATCCAGTATCTCTATCCCCCCTCCACACCATCCCTTGTGTCCAACTTCTCTCCCTTTCTGTTCCTTCCCTCTCTAAATCCAATTATCAACCATCTTTCTCCCACTCCTCTGTTTTTAACCCATTATTTCTTCCCCCCAAAGTCCGGCATATGCACGTATCTTTGAATCCCCCTTCCCTCCCTCCCTCCATGTAATTCTATACCAGGACCCCTCCCCTGGAGGTCTGTGTCCCCCCTGAAGGCCTGTCCCCCCCGAAGGCCTGCACTCCCCAAAAGCCTGTACTACCCTCCCCCCCCAAAGGTCTATCCTCCCCGAAGGCCTACACCCCATCCCAGAAGGCCTGCACCCCCACCTGGAGTCCTGTCCTCCCGGAAGAACTGCACCTCCCCCCGAAGGTCTGTCCCCCCTGAAGGCCTTTCCCCCCTGAACCCCTGAAGGCCTGCACCTCCCTGAAGGACTGCACCTCCCCTGAAGGTTTGTCCCCCCTGAAGGCCTGCACCCTCCCCAGAAGGCCTGCACCCCCCCCCCCGAAGGACTGTACCTCCCCCCCCCAAGATCTGTCCCTCCCTGAGAGCTACACCCCACCCCTGAAGGCCTGTACCTCCCCCCAAAGGTCTGTCCCCCCTGAAGGCTTACACCCCATCCCTGAAGGCCTGCACCCCCACCTGAAGGCCTGTCCTCCCTCGAAGGACTGCACCTCCCCCCAAAGGTCTGTCCCCCCCTGAACCCGAAGTACTGTACCTCCCCCCAGAAGGACTGTCCCCCCCCCCCTGGGAAGGCCTGTGTGTTCTCCTCTGGCCTCCCGTACCTCCCTTTACCTGACTACAGCAGAAAGCAACCTGCAAAAAGGATCACGGGTACTTTAGCAATCCTTGCAGGTTGCCATAGGCCTCCGGAATTGTTGTCCCTCTGCCGCAGTCCTGCCCCTCCTCTGACGTCAGAGGAGGGGCGGGACCGATATTATAGGGGAAAACACACTTCAGGGTTTCAAAACAAAGTTGGACAAGTTCCTGCTAAACTGGTACGTACGCAGGTGAGGCTGGACTCATTTAGAGCACTGGTCTTTGACCTGAGGGCCGCCGCGTGAGCGGACTGCTGGGCAGGATGGACCACTGGTCTGACCCAGCAGCGGCAATTCTTATGTTCTTATGTTCATATGGCCTTTATCTGCTGTCATTTTCTATGTTTCCATCTGTGTGTGTACAAACATGCACATACAGTACTCCCCCGATATTCGTGCCCTTTTAAACCCTGCTAAGCTGGCCAGTCGCCGATATTCAGTGGCATTTAACCGGGTAGTGCTGCTAAATATCTCTGCTAGGTTATCACTGGCTAGGTTAGGGGGAGGATCACTGAAACCAATCTGTTCAATCAACAAGTTCATGTGCAAGCTGTGCATAAAATTCAAATTGTAAAAAGCAATTGCAAAAAGCCATGAAGGGAGCTTGTGAGTCGGCATTGCCCCTGATGAAGGAAACAAAATGGGATACTCTGTCATACCCCTATTTGAATTTTATGCATAGCTTGCACATGAGCTTGTTGATTGAACAGATTTAGGGCTCCTTTTATTAAGCTGTGCTAGCGGTTTTAGCATGTGCACTAGACGCTAACGCCACCATTGAGCTGGCGTTAGTTTTTATGCATAGCACGGGGGGGGGGGAACAGCGTGCGCTAATCCACAGCATGCGCTAAAAACGATAGTGCACCTTAGTAAAAGGAGCCCTTAGTTTCAGTGATTTTTTTTCTTTTGATTCTCTTCACTTTTGATTTATTATATATAGATATCAGTACACATACCTTGGAAGTATATATGATGTAAAGGTGCCTTATTGAGGTGTGTTTGTTGTTGGAAATAACCCCAGTGGACTTTATTTGGGTTATTTAACAAGGTCCTCTGATTACTGACCATCTTCCATGTTGCTAATGTGTAAAAGTAAATATATATAATAAAACTGTTGTTGAGCAATTTTTCATATAATATTTTAGGAGGAGACTCAGGGCAGGCTTTTCTTTGTGAACTATTGATATAATCTCCCCGTATATTTAATATTTAATAATAATAATAATAACTTTATTTTTGTATACCGCCATACCCAGATGAGTTCTAGGCGGTTCACATTAATTAAACAGAGTTACAAGTGGTTCCGTACAAGATTGATCAGAGTTGCGAACAGCGAAGAGAAGTAAGGGAGAGAGGGGGGAGTCAGGGGGGGTTCATTAGGGGAGAGGTGGAGGTTAATGAAGGGGTATTAAGGGTCCTGGTCTTGGAATAGGTGGGTTTGAGTAATTTTCTAAAGTCAAGGTAGTTGGGGGCCTTGAGGACCATTTGGACTAGCCATGGGTTTAGTTTAGTTAGGCTTTTTATGGTTTAGGTTAGGGGTAGGCCAGAGATGTCGTTAGGGTGGAATGGCATCGTAGCTGGTCAGAGTCGATATTCAGTTCAGTAACTGGCTAAGTAACTGCATAAAGTAAGAAGAGTAAAACAGCTGTCTTAATTTTATGCAGTCTGAATATCAGCAGATGCCTGATTGACTTCTGGGTTGACAGACATACCCAGATATTCCGTGTCGGAAGCTGCACATGTTCCAGTTTATAAGCTGTTCACTACTATGGACTATATATCAATCTCTTGGTAAGCTGGTCTGAAGCGAACTGCTTTAACAAATCAACCTACTTTATACTGTAGTACATACTGACTAACCCCCCCCCCTTGTTTTGAGTTAATAAAACAATATTTTAAACATTCTACATGTTTAAACTTGAGGGGGTAACTTTTATTTATTTATTTCTAAATTCTTTATTGATTTTCCAAACATCAATAGTGCAAGACACAAATATATAGCATATATTAAGTCAATAAAAGCTCATTCAACTTACAAATATACATAACCAACCATTTTATCTTCCCTCCCCCCACCCAATGCTTAATCAATAAAACACAGAAACATAGATTTTCCCAATAACCTTACCCTTTTCAGATTAGTAATATCCTCCCACCCACCCCAGGTGTAAATACTCAAAGGTTAGAAATAGCCTCCCCTCCCACCCTTCTCTGGATGTGTACGGAAATAAACAAAAATTGACTCATAATCAAAGACCTACTATAGTGAAGTAATATAAGATGTCAACGGGCCCCAAACCAGTTTAAATAAATTACTGTGCCCCAAACTATCGGCATTCATTTTTTCATACCTCTAGCTGGAGCACAGATTTGCCCACCAGAAAGGAAAATGTAGGCGATCGTAATTCTTCCTATTATGGGTTACCATCTGCATGGCTATCCCGGTCATGATTAGGAAAAGACAGCATTTATATCGATCCATAGGAGGTAATTTTTAAACAGCTTTCCAAGTGAAAATTTTTTATGTGAAAATAAGATCAGAAAAAATACGCAGATTTGCACTTCTGTTTGGATGAATGCTTTTTTCATCAAAATGTATTTGTCTACTTATAACTACAAAAGTACCCTGTGTCTCAATCCCATCCTCAGGAAGGCTTCCTCGATAACATGGGATCAATTATGAGAGGGTTTCAGTAGTCTAATCCATACCTACCTATGCTTATACCCACGTTGCTCTTTTCAAACCCTGGAGATGGCAATGTGTTCTCAATGTAGCCAAACTGGGGAGGCGAAACCAAAATAATTTCAAGGTTGACCATTTCAGTATCAGGATCATTGACAAATAAATGGTCACTGGTTATAGGAGCTGAGAATCCCTCATCCACAATATACATAGTACCTGTACAAAAAAAGAACATTCCTTTTAAACATATTTATTCAGGAATTTAATATTATTCTTGAATATCAACCTTTTGCCTAACATAGTATTAAAGAAACCCATGCATTCATTTTAACAGAATCTTTACGCAGATGTTATGCCACTATGGTGCTTATTTGAGAAACTGTATTGGTGTTTTTTGACATCTGAAAACCAGTGTTTAGACATCCATACTGCATGGATATGAACGTCTAAAACTGCAGTACATCCATATGGCAAGGGTGTGTGGCCTGGGCAAGTCTTAGGTGGAACTAGGGAGGGGCCTAAAGATGGACAGCCAACTCTTTGTTGAAGGAGAAGAGATGTCAATGTTTTCAAAGATGGATGTTGTCCATTTTTAGACCTGGCACTTGGAATGTCCAGGTTATAGAAAGTTGCTCTGATTGAGCTGGTCTCCACTGAATGGAGTAAGGGAAGTCATAGTAGGTATTTTCCTGCCCTTGGGGGCTCACAATCAAAAATAAAATTACAAAAAGCTGCAGTAGGACTTAAATTGGCAAAATCTGGATCTCTGCTCTGGCTCTTGGCAGGCTGCTCTAACCATTAGGCCACTCCTCTACATGGATGTCCTCTACATTTTTAATAAATATGAATGTTCCTATGCTGCCACAAAGACATCTATGTCCTTTGTTTTGCCCTTTTCACAATTTAGATGTTTCTCTTTGTACACTGGATTCTCATGCTGGACATAGCAAGCTCTTGATCAAACAAAAACAAAGAAACAATCCAATTGGTCTGTAGTGAAAAGCAATCAGAACAAACAAAAAACTACAGACAAACGTACAAGATGCAGGCTATGTTTATTAAAAAAATTCTATGTTGCGATTAATGCCACCACCTTTGTACAAACCAGGGGACCCGACACGGTCCATGTTACGGTTAACACGCCTTCATCAGGGGTCCCTAGTTTGAAAGGTATTAAGTAAAACAGCAGCAAAAATAAACATAAGCCTGTGTGTAATAAAAATAGTCACCACAGCAGTATCACCTTGGAGGGTTTGCCAGCTCTTGAGCATTCATTTCACATGTATTTTAGAAGAGGCTTTAAGTTGGCAGATCCTGTTCTAAAATATATGAGAAATAGACATCCATATATGCATTATTGTTATGTCTCTTCTAATTGAGAAGGTCATCTTACTGTAATGTGCTTTGCTGCTTTGGGTTACGGCAGAATACAGTGATGTACCAGATAATTTCATGGCCACCCACGCTCTGCCTGCCACTATTCATTCACTAAAAATCACTGTCCAACCCAATATAGTCAATACCACTACTCTAAATAGAAGGCATTGCTCTCCGGATAACTGCTTTTAAATACAAGGTCCAATGTTTATCTGGTTAAATCCTGACGTTCATCAGATAAATATTTTTTGAATATTAATCTTAAAGTTTGTAAACATATTCCTAAATATTCAGAAGTAAGGTATCAATTAGCTAAATTTCCTTTGGAATAAATCATCCAGCCAGTCACCCATACTAGCAAACCCTGTGAGAGTCAAACCCAACCTTGGTCTTGTCTCACATACTAGTGTGCTGGTACGTCACGGTTCCTGAAACAACATCTGCTTGGGAGAAGTGATCCGCAGTGGTGCCCTCTTTCTGCACAACTCCAAAGCGGGGCCGTCGAGCGATCATTTCTATTTATTTCTATATATTATCTTAAATAGTAGACTAAATCGGCTACCACACCATTTGACTAATATCAAAAAACTGAAATGGTTTTCCCCTCCATTACCAATTGTAATAGATGGTGGTTGATTGTCCACAGGAAACACAGTAATGTTGAGGTCGTACACAGGAAAGGAGTCATGGTGTGGCACTGGAGGAGAGAGAGATTCCTCATAGCAGCAAGTATTTATCATCGGGCTGCCCTCGCCATCAGATACAATAAGAGAGATGGTGTCAAAACAAGGCTTCAGACCGATCTCCCCTCCTGTAAAACAGTAATGAGACCCAAGATTGTCCAGTAAGACATGCTGATCAAACCAAACAGTATACTAGACCAAGATGCCGGCACATATTAGAGAAGGAGTGGCTTGGCCAATGAGATTGACCAATTTTGGCTTTTGTAATATATACATTCTTAAATTGGAGGTAAACTAACCATGTACTGAAAAGGCGTGAACTAAATTTGAATAAGTATCTGAAGATCAGCTTTGAGTTCCATATTATAAGTTTCAAGTTTATTATTAATTTGATATACCGCCTATCATAAAGTCTAAGTTACAAAAGCATATAATAAATGTGAACCGTTCAAAATGCTGCTGCATGACTCTATATTCCGTGAGAGCCGCTATTCTCACATTACCCCTCTCCTCAAGACACTTCATTGGCTCACCATCTGTTTTGGAATACAGTTCAAACTCCTCTTACTGACTTATAAGTGCATTCACTCTGTAGCCCTCCTCTCTCCCCCCCCCCCCCCCCCGATATCTCTCTTCACTTATCTCTCCCTATGCTCCTCCCTCCTCCCCCACCATGAACTCCGTTCATCGGGTAAGTCCCTCTTATCTGTACCCTGCTTCTCCACTGCCAACTCCAGACTCTGTCCCTTCGTTCTTGCCACGCCGTATGCCTGGAACAGGCTGCTTGAATCAATATTTCATGCTTCGCCTCTAGAAGTATTAAAATTCAGGCTAAAAGCCCTCTTTTTTGAAACTGTTTTCAACTCTTAACTCTCACTCACTGCTGTCAAATATCTATACCCATTGTATCATTTCCTCTACCAGAATCTCCCCAACCCTGAGATGTTCTGTCTGTCCAAATTAGATTGTAAGTTCTTCTGAGTAGGGACCGTCTATTGTATGTTAAATGTATTGTGCTGTGTACACTTTTCAGCGCTATAGAAATGATAAATACTAGTAGTAGTAGTAGATTGTACCACAGAAGGGCAGTATATCAGATCCATGACCTTTTACCTTTACCATTTAAGTGTTTTAAGCTTACTTTCAAAGGGAAATAAACTAGGTCAATGAAGTCACCATGACTTTTTTGTGCAGGGCTGTTACCAAACTAAGGGTAGTTATCACAATGCAGTAAAAGGTGGGCTTTTAGCTTATCTTGATTTATCATGGGAGTCTACAGTGCCATAGGTCGATGCCTGCTATGGCAAAAGAATAATGCAGCAGGATTGCCACTAGAGGTCATGGCAGCCATTTTGAGAGCAGAGCCAGAATGAGCAGGTTGACGGGGGATCACTCCTGCCCTGACTAAACCCCTAGACTGCCAGGGAATGTAAGATAGGCCTCAGGTGGGCATCTATAGGTGGGCAGGAAAACCCAGGAACCCAGGAAAATCCAGACATGTCCTCTTTTTAGAGGACTGTCTGGGTGCCCAGAGGGATTTCCAAAACCCAGCAATTTTGCAAAATACAGTTGCCCGGTTGATTTTTTTTTCCTTAGGAAAATATAATGAAGCTTCTCCACTGAAAAATAAGCTGCACTGGCATAGGATAGACTCTCAAATTAATTTTAAGATAGCCTGTTTAGTTTACATAAATTTACACAGTTTAAACACAGAACATGTTATACACCTCACATCATTTACTGCACTTAGGCAAGTAAAAATGGCAAGTTACCGTCAATCAATGGTACAGTGCAGGAGGTTCTGTTTTGGAACACTCTGCCTCTAGAGGTGAGAAGAGTTACAGTACCTCTTTAATGAATTTCAGGAAACTGATTAAAATGATATTCTTCAAGCGTCATTATTCATGCAACTAGGAGGGATGAGTCAATATTTTGTTGTTGGTTTTGATTGCTAAGTATTGTTGTAATTTATTGATAGTGATTGTGTTTAAATGTTTTATTAATTTGTATGTTAAATCATAAATTGTGAGTGTATTTTGTAACTTGCTCAGAATCGCAGGATGTAGAAAGTAAGAAATTTTATAAATAAATAAATACTAGAAATTGCCAGAAGATGGATCTAAAGTTTCCATCAGTGAAGCATGTGTGTTTAAAATCAAGTTAGGAAAAAGCTTTTACTTTTCAGAGTGCAATAATATGGAATAATATACCTATTTGTATTTGGAAAATTCCTTCTTATATTCAATTTAGAAAAGCTTTAAAAACTTGCCTGTTTTTAAACAAATACTGTATAAAGATTGCATTATTTTAATGTCCCTTCTAATTGAGAAGGTCATTTTACTGTAATGTGCTTTGCTGCTTTGGGTTACGGCAGAATACAGTGATGTACCAGATAATTTCATGGCCACCCACGCTCTGCCTGCCACTATTTAACCACTAAAAATCACTGTCCAACCCAGTATAGTCAATACCACTACTCTAAATAGAAGGCATTGCTCTCCGGATAACTGCTTTTAAATACAAGGTCCAATGTTTATCTGGTTAAATCCTGACGTTCATCAGATAAATATTTTAAATACAAGGTCCTGAGGTTCACCAGATAAATATTTTTTGAATATTAATCTTAAAGTTTGTAAACATATTCCTAAATATTCAGAAGTAAGGTATCAATTAGCTAAATTTCCTTTGGAATAAATCATCCAGCCAGTCACCCATACTAGCAAACCCTGTGAGAGTCAAACCCAACCTTGGTCTTGTCTCACATACTAGTGTGTTGGTACGTCACAGTTCCTGAAACAACATCTGATTGGGAGAAGTGATCCACTGTGGTGCCCTCTTTCTGTACCACTCCATGGCGGGGCTGTCGAGCGATCATGAACATTAGCTTTGAGTCATCACTGTCTGCATCGGTAGCATAAAGGTACTGAGACGTGATGGCAGCCTTTTCTCCTTCTGGACAATGTAGGATTGGAATAAGGTCAACCTTCATGATGGGAGGCTCATCATTTACAGGCAGTATCTAAAAAAAAAAAAAAAGACAAATTCCAGGCCCTATCAATAAAAAAATGTTCAGAAATGACCTTATTGTGATAAGGAACCTTAAACATTCAAAACACAAATCAGAAAAACCTGGTACTGCTAGAAAACAAAACAAAAGCTTGTATACTGTTTACAAGGACCTCAAATTTTGGTAAAAGTAATTCTTAAAAAGGGATCAGTGAAATAGGGGTGCATAATAAGAAAATTTTTGTTTTGTGTCATTTCCTGAAAGTATTCATTTTGTTCGTTTTTTTTACCCCTTATGATGTCTCGGAAGTAATATAATTTTGGTGAAAAGAGAAAAAGTAGAAAATCACTGGTGTAAGTGTATAGCCCTCAATGGAGACTGCTCCAACTTTGTTGGTTGGGCTGAGCATAGGCTTTGGAACGGGGGGCCACAGGGGCAGTGGCCTCCCTAAAAATTGCCTGGCATTAGGGGGGAGCAAACAGGGCAGCTGCCCTATCTACCGCCCTAGCCTGCAAGCAACTTTGCCCATGATCCGGGGCTCTAACACTGTGCTTGCCGGCTTCCCAACCCTGTTTCTCCGAAACCGGAAGTCACGTCATGAGGGGAGAGGGAGGAGAAGCGAAGCTGGCAAGCAGATTTTTAGAGCCCCGGAACATGGGCGAAGTCGCTTGCTAGCTAGGACGGTGTTGACGGGAGATAGGGCATGGAGAGAGACGTTCAACTCGCTGCTCCTTCTTGCTTCGGGCATTCTTCGCTGCCAGGTCCTGCCTTCGTGGAAATAGAAAGTAGGTGGGACCCGGCAGCGAGGAAGGTCCGAAGCAAGCAGGAGCAGTGAGTTGTGAATGCTGCATTGCCGACATCTGTGTGAGACTGGGGGGAGAGAATGAGAAATGCTGCCCATGGCTGTGTGAGACCATGAGGGGGATGCTGCTGCAGTACCTTTTGGGGGGAGAAAGAGGGACAGAGGGAGAAGGAAGACCAGGGAAAGGGGGGAGAGAAATGATGCTGCTGCACTCAATTGGGGAGAGAGAGGGAAAGAGGGAGAAGGAAGACTGGGGGGGGAGAGAAATGATGCTGCTGCACCCAATTGGGAAGAGAGGAAAAGAGGGAGAAGGAAGACCAGGGAAGGGGGGGAAGAGAAATGCTGCTGTTGCACCCAATTGGGGAGAGTGAAAGAGGGAGAAGAAAACCATGGAGAGGAAAGGAATGAGAGATGTCAAGTCCATGGGAGGGAGGGAAAGGAAAGGAGAAACCAGACCATGGAGGGGGAGGGATGCCAGGGCATAGGGAGGGGGAGGGAAGGAGACAGATGCCAGACTAGGGGAAAGGAAGGAAGGAGGGAGAGAAAGGAAGGAAGGAGAGGAGCGAGATGCCAGGGCATGGGGGGAGGGAAGGGAGGGAAGAGAAACTAAGGAGACAAATGCCAGACCAGAGGGAAGGGAAGGAGAGGAGGTACCAGAGCATGGAGGGAGAGATAGTAGAGGAAAAAGATGCCAGGGCATGGGGTGGAGTGGGAAGAAAGGAAGGAAAGGAGAAGAGAGAGATGCTAAAGCATAGGGAAGGGGTGGAGACAGAATAATGGAAAGGGGTGAAGCTGAAATGTCTCATGTACAAAGGAGAGAAGGGACACAGGATATACAGTTTATTGAAGGGACATAGAAAGAGGGAAAATGCCGTATGAAAGAGAGAGAGGGCAGACACTGGATGGAAAGGGCAGAGAGGGCGGACAGTGGATGGAAGGGTGCAGAAAGAGAGTGGACATAGAGGGGTAGAGAGAGAGAGGGCAGAGGCTGGATGGAAGGGGCAAAGAGAGAGGATAGATGTTGCATAGAAGAGAGAGAGACAAACGCTGCATAGAAAGAAGAGCGAAAAGAAGAAGATTAAAGCAGAAACGACAAAAGGTAGAAATAAATTTTTTTTGTTGCTTTTTGTAGAATCAAGTAATATTGTAACTGTATTGATAAAAATTTATAAATAGGATATGGAAATAAGTCAATTTGGGGGGGGGGAGGAACTAAATCCCTTTCCTCAAATCAGGACAAGATATCATAACAGCAGTATACTGTACTGTCCTGAAGAAAGATTTGGCCTCTGAAAGCTAATTGAAAAATGGATCAGTCCAATAAAATATTTTCTTATTTCTCATTATTTGTTTTTTTCTATCTTTTAATTTGTAAAGTGGTGATTGTTTTGTATCAGTATTTTCAAATTTACTACTACTATTACTATTTACATCTACTGTCTTCATATTTTGCACAATATTAGAGGACATGTGTCACTGTTTCTGTGGTGTTGCATTGTATGCAGAGTCTTGCATCTTAAGGTTTCATTTTTATATATTAGTACTTCTAGTTTGTGGTCCCATATTTACTTAGGGGTTATCTGTGTTCTGGTAGGAATGAATGTTTAGAAGCATACAGTGTGCTTTGTATAGTTTAATTTTGTGGTTAAGCATTATGTGTTGTTAAGCATTATGTGTTGTTAATAAGATTATATTGTACTAGTCTTTAAGCCCGGGGTGCTAGAATAGATGTGTGTGTCTGTCTTTCTTTCTGTCTCTCTCCTTGGCTACTGTCTGTCTGTCTTTCTTTCTTTCTGTCTCTCTCTTTCCTCAGCTGTCCACCACCACCCCTTACCTGCTCCCCCTGTCCAGCAGTAGCCCTTCTACCTTCCTTTTACCTCCCCCCTGTCCAGCAGCACCCCTTCACTGCTCCCCCTGTCCAGCAGCACCCCTTCCCTGCTCCCCCTGTCCAGCAGTAGCCCTTCTACCTTCCTTTTATCCCCCTGTCCAGCAGCACCCCTTCACTGCGTCCCCTGTCCAGCAGCAGCCCTTCTCCCTTCGTTTAACCTCCCCATCCAGCAGCACCTCTTCCCTGCTCCCCCTGTCCATCAATACCTGTCCAGCAGCACCCCTTCACTGCTCTCCCTGTCCAGCAGCAGCCCTTCTCCCTTCGTTTTACCTCCCCCCTGTCCAGCAGTACCTCTTCCCTGCTCCCCCTGTCCATCAATACTTGTCCATCAGCACCCCTTAACTGCTCCCCGTGTCCAGCAGCAGCCCTTCTCCCTTCATTTTACCTCCCCCCTGTCCAGCTGCAGGCCTTCTCCCTTCCTTTTACCTCCCCCCCTGTCCAGAAGCACCCCTTCCCTGCTCCCCCTGTCCAATAGTACCCATTCTCCTTTCCCTGCTCACCCTATCCAGCATCCGCTAGCCCGACAGCCTCGAGGCTTTTGCTTGGCCGGCCCACCTCGCATTATCGAAGTGGGCCGGCCTAGCAAATGCCCCGCGGCTGCAAGATGAAACTGTGGCTGCTGCGTTTGCTGGTCCGAGGATGAGAAGAGGCGTCCCGGCAGTGGCAGTGCAGGAAGTCAGCCGGCATCGGAGATCAGGGCAGAAGGCAGGCAGTGTGCATGTGCGGCATGGAAGCACACATAACGGCGGCAGGGATCACGGCATCATAAGTGCGCATGCGTGCTTAGGGTTTTATTATAGAGGATGTATATATGAAAAATATATTACAATTAGTACTATTATAGGGGAGGGATCTGGAGCGGAAATTGGGTGAGAGCGGAGCTTTCAGCCCCCCCCCCCCCAAACAAAAAAGCATTCCACTGTCTATGGGGCTGAGAACTTTTCAACAGCCCCTCGTAGACTATCTGGAAATTAGTGCTTTTACAAAAAGTGTACCCTCTTTGCAAATAGGGCTCAATTCTATAAAAAGTACTAAAGGTTATGCAGGTCTGTCTTGCCACTAGACTTAGCAGGTCAGCCAATGAATATTAGTGCTGACCAGTTATGTCACATGACTGGACTAGCCACTGAATGGGATATTCAGCAGGAAATAGCCGGCTATCTCAGGCCAGGATCCATTCCTGGCTGGCATAGTCCTGAATATTGACCAGCTGTGCTCCCCCTGAAGGTGCATTCTGACACTGCTTTCATTTTACAGTGCATTGGGTCCAAAATCCAAATGCAGAAAGTCCCGAGTTGAGTAATCCTTGAAAACTGGGTTACTTTTGCAATGAAAGAACCCCAGCCTTGTGCAACCAAATACCTCATTTGTTCTACAAATTCCCAACTATCTCCATTTTAGACAGGTGTTAAAAGCAGGTCTATTTGAAAAGCTAATTGCTGAGATTATAGTTTTAATTATATTTGTGGTTTTGTAAAAGTGGGGGTAAATGAAATGGGATGAAACTTGATGTGGGAAAAATTCTGGTGAAAAGACACATCAAGTTTTAAAATTGGCAGGTCAGATTAAGGGTTCCAACAAAAATAAGGCCCCCCCCAAAAAAAAAAAACAAAAAAAAAACCCCCAAACCCAATGCATATGTATGGGAAAAACAATTGAAATAAGTAAATTTTCCATGCTAAGTTTGAAAAATACCACTTAAGTGGTATTTAAAAATGAATATTACATTCAAGAGTGCAAATGCTAGTATTCTATAATCTTAACATGCCAAATGGTACTTACATTTAAGTACTCACGGCTATAGAATTAGAAGGTCAAAGGGGGGAGAAGTGACTATGCATAAGTTCTATTCACCCACTAGACTCCAGGAATATCTCACTCAGTGCTGGTTAAGGCATTGGGATTGGGGGGGGGGGGACTGGAAAGGGATACCTGGTGGGCTTGTTGGGGGATTTGGGGAAGACCTTTTTCTCCATGACTCTTTAAGGAGACAATGGACCAAATGTAGGACCCACTGTCTATATTACTATTGCCTGAACCACCATATTCCTAGCTGTAGAAATAGAAATTGGTATTTATTTCAGGAGTCCCTAACCTGCAGTAATGATGTAAATAGCCCTGCAGTAAAATATGTTATTTTTATTATCCTTCTCAGCTGAACGTTTACGATCTGGTGCTATGAACTTTCGCTCACAACTACATGGAAATGTTCCTCTTTTTATCCTCTCCCAGCTTACTTTTGTTACTGTAGCAACATTCTTTGGCCAGGGGCCACACAACAGGACTCCTTCTGGAACCTTGCAGTTATGATCCAAAATCTGACCATGAAGTATTACCACTGCCTGGAAGTATTTCTTCTCAGGGTCTCTATAAACACCTCCTCACCATTTCCAATCCCACTCAGTTGAGGGAGAGGAAGAATGGGGCTAGGAATCCAACTCAAATCTCTCTTTATGATGATTTTATAGCATTGAGCCTCCCCCTTGTTATTCATCTAATGCAGGTGCATTTCTCCTGTAGACATGGATACTGAGAAAGACCATTAAAGCCTCAGAAAGAGCCCAGAGCTATCATTCTTCTCAAGAAAGGCAACAACTTTTTCTGATTGCCACTTAATCGTTAGGTCATAAGTTGTGATGTAAAACAGTCCTAACCTTGACTTGAAGGATGAACTCCGCAGAATTAGCACCATCTGTGGCTGCGCAGACAAAATCGTCATGAAGAACCTCTGAGCCATCATGCTGGTACCTGTGGGAATTGAACTCCGCATTAATAACCTTTGCTTTGGAAAATGATAGATTGTGCATTTTGGTCATTGCTCCGTCAGAGCTGAAATGACCCCTTATTTCTATGGTGCCCTTATTTCTATGGTGCCCCCCCCCCCCCATACATACTTCATACTACAAACAGTCACTTCCAGTGAAATGATTACTCATCTTCCAGCCACTGGTATTAGACATGCAAGGGCTCAGCACAAGAACTGAAGAAGGAGCTCCAAAGTAGAGAATGACACGGGGACAAATTTTTCCCCATCCCCGTGGGAATTCATTTTCACCTCCCCGTGAGTTCTTTTCCTGTCCCTGCCCCATTCCTGCAAGCTCCATCCTCATCTACACAAGCCTCAAACACTTTAAAATCATAAGTGCCCGAGGCTTGTGTGGTTAAGGTAGAGTTTACAGTAATGGGGCAGGGACAGGGACAAAACTTGTGGGGAGAAGGCAGGGAATTTGAGTTCCTGCGGGGATAGGGACAAATTTGTCCCCATGTCATTCTCTACTCCAAAGCCTACCTGAAGGCTATGCCTCCTTCAGCATGAGACAGGCGTGGTGCCCCCTATGGCACTGGTCCTCAGAGGAAAAACTCTGGTTGCCACCTCATAATACAGGCCCTGATTGCATTCACAAAGAGTTATGAAGTCTATTTCTTCTCTACACAAATGTCAGGTGAATCTGTAATATTATCATGTCTTCCTACCCCTTAAACAACCCCCCCCCCTTTATACTAAGCTGCAGAGAGATTTCTAACATGACCCAGAGCGCTAAATGCTCCAATGTCTTGTATTTGTAGAAGTCAGGAAGGTATCAGAAATTGCTAACAGTGTAGAGGGTTGGGTTAGAAAGGAAGAAGTGACCCTTGCTATATTTAGCAAGAGGTTGGGGGATACTGGTTGAAAATTTAATAGGTCAGTTAATTACGACCCTCTTTTACTAAGCCGTGGAAGATGTTTCTACTGTGGCCCGGGGTATTAACTGCTCTGATGCTCATAGAATTCCTTTGAGTGACGGAGCAGCATCAGAGCAGTTAATACCCCACAGTATTAACCACAGTAGAAACATCTTCCATGGCTTAGTAAAAGAGGGTCGTAATTAACTGACCTATTAAATTTTCAACCAGTATCCCCCAACCTCTTGCTAAATATAGCAAGGGTCACTTCTTCCTTTCTAACCCAACCCTCTACACTGTTAGCAATTTCTGATACCTTCCTGACTTCTACAAATACAAGACATTCCAGTGCTTTATAAAAATACTCTTTCCTTAGCGATACCATCTTTGATTCATTTCTAACTTTCTGTGAGGCTTTTTTACCTAAATGAGCTGAATTTGGCTTAATATGTTCTAACTCCAGTCTTTCCTGCATGCTAAGCCTAGATTTAATGTGGCATTTTTGAGACATTTACCGTCTTTTTGAATTTCAGGTTATCTGTATGAAATGGGGGAGCCCTTATTGCTCCCTAAGCTAATGCTCTAGCTCAGGAGTGTCCAACCTTTTGGCTTCCCTGGGCCGCATTGGCCGAAAAAAATGTTTCTGGGGCCGCGCAAACGCTGCAGCAAGACAGTAAACACTCGGGGGCAGCAGAGGAAAATACTGCATCGCCCTTGACCGGGGCCGCACAAAATACTTCACGGGGTCACATGTTAGACACCCTTGCTCTAGCTGGTTAACACTTCCATGCTCATTCTCCATTCATGGCAAATCCCCTCCAAATAGCTAACAAGCCAGTTAGCATGCACAAACAAGCAAAATACCACAAAACACTTTTAATGCATTTTGCCGTAGCCAATTTTTTTTTTCACATCAAATGCACATAAGGCTTAATTCCCTGTAGTAAGGCCAAGCTTATTGTATTTATTTCTACATGAGTCATTATTTAGGTCCATCAGTCCACAGTGTTTTTTAAATACCAGCTGCAGCATTGAACATACAGATCTGCTGCTGACTGTCAGTCATTACACACATAGAGGATAATTTTATAACAAAGTGCCAATTAAAATTTCTATTTATACACCTATCTTAAGCTTATTTTAAAATTATAGTAGGCACCTTCTTTTCTTTATAAAGTACTAGCGTAGCTGGCCAAAAAATGGAGGAGTAGTCTAATTGTTAGTACATTGGCCTCAGAATCAATGGAACCAGATATAAAAATATGCCCAGTATCCTGTTTCCAACAGTGGCCAACCCAGGTTCCAAGTACCTAGCTAGATCCCAAGTAGTAAAACAGACATTTTATTCTGCTTATCGTAGGACTAAGCAGTGGATTTCCCCAAGCCATCTTAAATGGCCTATATGGACTTCTCTTTTAGGAAATTATCCAAACCTTTTTCAAACCCTCCTAAAGCTAACTGATTTCTCCACATTCTCTGGCAACGGATTCCAGAGTTTATTTACACATTATGTGAAGAAATATTTTCTCTGGTTTATTTTACATCTGCTACTTAGTAGCTTCATTGCATGTCCCAAGTCCTAGTATTTGTGGAAAGAGTATTTTATAGACCTCTATCATATCACCCCTGAGCCATCTCTTTTCCAATCTGAAGAGCCCTAGCCGCTTTAGCTTTTCCTCATAGAGAAATCATCCCATCCCTTTTATCCTGCGCAGAAGAGGAGGCCGATCTTCGGGCACTGGCACCAAGCACAGGACATGCTGGTGACGGTGCCCAGGTGACAGTAAGAAGCGGCAGGGAGGTGCCCAATCGCGTCGGGGGGTGTTGCTGGATCGCGTCGGGGGGGGGGGGTGCCGAATCACAGGGGGGGTGGATCGGGGGGGGGGGGGTTCCGGATCGCAGGGGGGCCTTTGGGGGGAGCAATGCTGGTTCTCATGGGGGAGGAACCTATCAAATCGAATTTCCATTATTTCCTATGGGGAAACTCGCTTTGATAAATGAGCATTTTGGATTACGAGCATGCTCCTGGAACGGATTATGCTCATAATCCAAGGTACCACTGTACATAAATTGGGGGAATGCAATAAATGGTGCTCAAAAATAAAAAGCTGAAATCTAATGATCCTGGTGCCCAAGTTCAGCATGGAGATCTATCTACTATAATAAAATGCTAAGCACGCATGCGCACTCTTAGCCCGTGCTTCCCTGATCCCTTATCTGTCACGCTGTGCCGGCAAGAGTGCGCATGTGCGCTTACTACATCACACATGGCAACTCGGCGTTTAAGATCAGGAAAAGCGAAGGGCCCGACACGGTGGAAGAACAGCAGCAGCCCCCGAAACTCCTCACCAGTCCAATCCCTCTCCAACCTCTCCTTCCTCACCAACACCAAAGAAGCTGCAACTGGGGCAGTCGGGGCCTCCCCTCCACGCCCAACCCACCCAGGCCTGCTTCCTCTCGCGGCGCTGGTGGCTGCTGCCGGGAGGAGGGCTCCAAGCTGCTGAACACTGTCCCCAAAACACCGGCAGAGAATCGGGCTCTGCCCCCGCACAGGGCTGGCGACCTGAACATGTTCCAGGCGGTGGCTGGAACCTTCACCGACGCCGAAGAAGCTGCAGCTGAGGCAGTCGGGGCCTCCCCCGCCGCGCCCAACACGCCCAGGCCCCACTCCCTCTCGTGCTCCAAGCACTCACTCCAGGTAGCTTAGAGGAATGGCTGGAGGGTGTCGTGCTGGTGCTGCAGGTGAAAGGGGGTTGCTTTTGTTAGAGAGGTGTGCTGGGGGGCAGACAGCTTTGCTCGGGGGGGGGGGGAAGACAGAAGGAGGCCACAGAAAAACAGTCAGGGAGAGGGAAAGAGGGTTGCTTTGGAGGGAGGGGTGTGCTGGGGGGCAGACAGATTTGCTCGGGGGGGAAGACAGAAGGGGGCCATGGAAAAACAGGGAGAGGGAAAGAGGGTTGCTTTGGAGGGAGGGGTGCACTGGGGGGCAAACAGCTTTGCTCGGGGGGGAAGACAGAAGGGGGCCACAGAAAAACAGTCAGGGAGAGGGAAAGAGGGTTGCTTTGGAGGGAGGGGTGTACTGGGGGGCAGACAGCTTTGCTCGGGGGGGAGACAGAAGGGGGTCACGGAAAAACAGTCAGGGAGAGGGAAAGAGGGATGCTTTGGAGGGAGGGGTGTGCTGGGGGGCAGACAGCTTTGCTCGGGGGAATACAGAAGGGGGTCACGGAAAAACAGTCAGGGAGAGGGAAAGAGGGTTGCATTGGAGGGAGGGGTGTGCTTTGGGGCAGACAGCTTTGCTCGGGAGGGGGGAACACAGAATGGGGCCACAGAAAAACAGTCAGGGAGACAGAAAGGGGCCACGGAAAAACAGACAGCATCCAAGGAGAGAGAAACAAATAAAAATAGACAGACAGACAGTGGCCAAGGGGAGAAAGAGAAAGAAAGAAAGACAGACACACATCTATTCTAGCACCCGTTAATGTAACGGGCTTAAAGACTAGTTATTCTATAACAGTGCACACAATGTTTGGAATGTCCATGTCCTGATTAGGATTTGCACACACATCTGGCTGTGCGTAGTTCTATAATGCTGGGTGGTATGGAATTTAGGTGCCTCGAATTATAGAATAGCGCACATCCAGATGGGCGAGCAAATCCTCATTGGTGCCAATTAATGTCAATAGGCAATGTTTATATATTTCTCAAAGCAGTATATATATTATGAAAACAACTAAATAAGTCAATCAATACTGCTTATATTAACTTAAGAAACAAATTTGCACATTATAATTTATAGATTTATAATTTATTATAATTTATAGAAAGCATCTGAAAACCTGGCTTTTCTCCAAAATGTAAAGCTAGCTATCCTCTTCATAACCTCTAATTTCTTATTATGTCCTTCCCTCATTTATTGAATTACCTGTAAACCATGGTTGAGCTCTATCTTTATGGAGATGATGCGGTATACAAACTTAAGGTTTAGTTTAGTTTAGTTTAGATTCTTCGGGAGCCTCAGCGATATCACCCGTGCCGATTTAATATTTCATTAATGGTAGGGTTTTGAACATCACCTTTTCATCAGCCCCATTTTATCATCAGCTTATGGTATTCTCAATTTTCAATGTACTTAATTTCTCTTTTACATATAACACATTGCACTGATCTCCAGTATATTTTCACATTTCGCTTCTCTCTGGTATATTTTTAGAGGCATGCATGTTTTGCCAGGTCCTGTATCAAGGTCTCTCCCCTTTAGACTTATGCTGCTGAAAGAATATTGGCTAAAGATGCCAGTGACATAATTGATACAGCAATTGGTGAAATATGCATGTCGATCGCTGAATCCCCTTCTTCTCTAGAAATATACCAGAGAGATTCACTGAATCCCCTTCTTCTCTAGAACTATACCAGAGAGAGGTCACTGAATCACCTTCTTCTCTAGAAATATACCAGAGAGAGGTCACTGAATCTCCTTCTTCTCTAGAACTATACCAGAGAGAGGTCACTGAATCTCCTTCTTCTCTAGAAATATACCAGAGAGAGGTCACTGAATCCCTTTCTTCTCTAGAACTATGCCAGAGAGAAGTCACTGAATCAACTTCTTCTCTAGAAATATACCAGACAGAGGTCACTGAATCACCTTCTTCTCTAGAACTATACCAGAGAGAGGTCACTGAATCACCTTCTTCTCTAGAACTATACCAGAGAGAGGTCACTGAATCACCTTCTTCTCTAGAAATATACCAGAGAGAAGTCACTGAATCCCCTTCTTCTCTAGAACTATACCAGAGAGAGGTCACTGAATCCCCTTCTTCTCTAGAAATATACCAGAGAGAGGTCACTGAATCCCCTTCTTCTCTAGAACTATACCAGAGAGAGGTCACTGAATCCCCTTCTTCTCTAGAAATATACCAGAGAGAGGTCACTGAATCCCCTTCTTCTCTAGAACTATACCAGAGAGAGGTCACTGAATCTCCTTCTTCTCTAGAAATATACCAGAGAGAGGTCACTGAATCCCCTTCTTCTCTAGAACTATACCAGAGAGAGGTCACTGAATCCCCTTCTTCTCTAGAAATATACCAGAGAGAGGTCACTGAATCCCCTTCTTCTCTAGAACTATACCAGAGAGAGGTCACTGAATCCCCTTCTTCTCTAGAAATATAGCAGAGAGAGGTCACTGAATCTCCTTCTTCTCTAGAAATATACCAGAGAGATGTCACAGAATCCCCTTCTTCTCTAGAAATATAGCAGAGAGAGGTCACTGAATCTCCTTCTTCTCTAGAAATATACCAGAGAGAGGTCACTGAATCCCCTTCTTCTCTAGAACTATACCAGAGAGAGGTTACTGAATCTCCTTCTTCTCTAGAAATATACCAGAGAGAGGTCACTGAATCCCCTTCTTCTCTAGAACTATACCAGAGAGAGGTCACTGAATCTCCTTCTTCTCTAGAAATATACCAGAGAGAGGGCACTGAATCCCCTTCTTCTCTAGAACTATACCAGAGAGAGGTCACTGAATCACCTTCTTCTCTAGAAATATACCAGAGAGAGGTCACTGAATTCCCTTCTTCTCTAGAACTATACCAGAGATAGGTCACTGAATCTCCTTCTTCTCTAGAAATATACCAGAGAGAGGTCACTGAATCCCCTTCTTCTCTAGAAATATACCAGAGAGAGGTCACTGAATCCACTTCTTCTCTAGAAATATACCAGAGAGAGGTCACTGAATCTCCTTCTTCTCTAGAAATATACCAGAGAGAGGTCACTGAATCCCCTTCTTCTCTAGAACTATACCAGAGATATTTCACTGAATCTCCTTCTTCTCTAGAAATATACCAGAGAGAGGTCACTGAATCCCCTTCTTCTCTAGAAATATACCAGAGAGAGGTCACTGAATCCACTTCTTCTCTAGAAATATACCAGAGAGAGGTCACTGAATCTCCTTCTTCTCTAGAAATATACCAGAGAGAGGTCACTGAATCCCCTTCTTCTCTAGAAATATACCAGAGAGAGGTCACTGAATCTCCTTCTTCTCTAGAACTATACCAGAGAGAGGTCACTGAATCCCCTTCTTCTCTAGAAATATACCAGAGAGAGGTCACTGAATCCCCTTCTTCTCTAGAACTATACCAGAGAGAGGTCACTGAATCCCCTTCTTCTCTAGAAATATACCAGAGATAGGTCACTGAATCTCCTTCTTCTCTAGAACTATACCAGAGAGAGGTCACTGAATCCCCTTCTTCTCTAGAAATATAGCAGAGAGAGGTCACTGAATCTCCTTCTTCTCTAGAAATATACCAGAGAGAGGTCACTGAATCCCCTTCTTCTCTAGAACTATACCAGAGAGAGGTCACTGAATCTCCTTCTTCTCTAGAAATATACCAGAGAGGGATCACTGAATCCCCTTCTTCTCTAGAACTATACCAGAGAGAGGTCACTGAATCCCCTTCTTCTCTAGAAATATACCAGAGAGATTCACTGAATCCCCTTCTTCTCTAGAACTATACCAGAGAGATGTCACTGAATCCCCTTCTTCTCTAGAAATATAGCAGAGAGAGGTCACTGAATCTCCTTCTTCTCTAGAAATATACCAGAGAGAGGTCACTGAATCCCCTTCTTCTCTAGAACTATACCAGAGAGAGGTCACTGAATCTCCTTCTTCTCTAGAAATATACCAGAGAGAGGTCACTGAATCCCCTTCTTCTCTAGAACTATACCAGAGAGAGGTCACTGAATCTCCTTCTTCTCTAGAAATATACCAGAGAGAGGTCACTGAATCCCCTTCTTCTCTAGAACTATACCAGAGAGAGGTCACTGAATCCCCTTCTTCTCTAGAAATATACCAGAGAGAGGTCACTGAATCCCCTTCTTCTCTAGAACTATACCAGAGAGAGGTCACTGAATCCCCTTCTTCTCTAGAAATATAGCAGAGAGAGGTCACTGAATCTCCTTCTTCTCTAGAAATATACCAGAGAGATGTCACAGAATCCCCTTCTTCTCTAGAAATATAGCAGAGAGAGGTCACTGAATCTCCTTCTTCTCTAGAAATATACCAGAGAGAGGTCACTGAATCCCCTTCTTCTCTAGAACTATACCAGAGAGAGGTTACTGAATCTCCTTCTTCTCTAGAAATATACCAGAGAGAGGTCACTGAATCCCCTTCTTCTCTAGAACTATACCAGAGAGAGGTCACTGAATCTCCTTCTTCTCTAGAAATATACCAGAGAGAGGGCACTGAATCCCCTTCTTCTCTAGAACTATACCAGAGAGAGGTCACTGAATCACCTTCTTCTCTAGAACTATACCAGAGAGAGGTCACTGAATCCCCTTCTTCTCTAGAACTATACCAGAGATAGGTCACTGAATCTCCTTCTTCTCTAGAAATATACCAGAGAGAGGTCACTGAATCCCCTTCTTCTCTAGAAATATACCAGAGAGAGGTCACTGAATCCACTTCTTCTCTAGAAATATACCAGAGAGAGGTCACTGAATCTCCTTCTTCTCTAGAAATATACCAGAGAGAGGTCACTGAATCCCCTTCTTCTCTAGAACTATACCAGAGATAGGTCACTGAATCTCCTTCTTCTCTAGAAATATACCAGAGAGAGGTCACTGAATCCCCTTCTTCTCTAGAAATATACCAGAGAGAGGTCACTGAATCCACTTCTTCTCTAGAAATATACCAGAGAGAGGTCACTGAATCTCCTTCTTCTCTAGAAATATACCAGAGAGAGGTCACTGAATCCCCTTCTTCTCTAGAAATATAGCAGAGAGAGGTCATTGAATCTCCTTCTTCTCTAGAACTATACCAGAGAGAGGTCACTGAATCCCCTTCTTCTCTAGAAATATACCAGAGAGAGGTCACTGAATCCCCTTCTTCTCTAGAACTATACCAGAGAGAGGTCACTGAATCTCCTTCTTCTCTAGAAATATACCAGAGATAGGTCACTGAATCTCCTTCTTCTCTAGAACTATACCAGAGAGAGGTCACTGAATCCCCTTCTTCTCTAGAAATATAGCAGAGAGAGGTCACTGAATCTCCTTCTTCTCTAGAAATATACCAGAGAGAGGTCACTGAATCCCCTTCTTCTCTAGAACTATACCAGAGAGAGGTCACTGAATCTCCTTCTTCTCTAGAAATATACCAGAGAGGGATCACTGAATCCCCTTCTTCTCTAGAACTATACCAGAGAGAGGTCACTGAATCCCCTTCTTCTCTAGAAATATACCAGAGAGAGGTCACTGAATCCCCTTCTTCTCTAGAACTATACCAGAGAGATGTCACTGAATCCCCTTCTTCTCTAGAAATATACCAGAGAGAGGTCACTGAATCCCCTTCTTCTCTAGAACTATACCAGAGAGAGGTCACTGAATCTCCTTCTTCTCTAGAAATATACCAGAGAAAGGTCACTGAATCTCCTTCTTCTCTAGAAATATACCGGAGAGAGGTCACTGAATCCCCTTCTTTGGAAATATACCAGAGAGAGGTCATTGAATTCCCTTCTTCTCTAGAAATATATCAGAGATAAGTGTAATGTGTTATATATAAAAGAGAAATTAAGTACATTGGAAACTGAGAATAGCATAAACTGATGATAAAGTGGGGCCAATGAAGAGGTGATGTTCAAATTGAATCGGCACAGGCGACATTGCTGAGGCTCCCGAAGAATCTATACATTATAATGTGCAAATTTGTTTCTTAAGTTAATATAAGCAGTATTGATTGCCTTATTGAGTTGTTTTCATAATTGGTTTTTAGCATCCAATTAGTGATGGTTAACAGCTGGTAGGCCAATTTAAGTTGCATGTGCATCTTGGCAACATGTCCAAATGTGGGTGCCATATATAGAATCCAGAGTCTAGTGCTGCGGTTAAAGGTCCATTTGGATACTAACCCCAAAAATGTTTAGACCGCCACAACACCGAAAATGGTTTACAACAATTTCAAATAGACAATAATAAATACAAACACTTTTTTGTATAATCATAGCATGTCAAATGATGCTTACATTTAGGTGCTAATTTTAGAGAATTAGGGGGTTAAAGGGGGAAATTCCAGGAAGATTTCAGTTTGATGCTAGGAAAGGCAATGAGGGTTTGGGTTCTCAAAAAAATCAAAATAATATCAAACAACAAAAATCCTTTGTAATAACGTTTATTCCATCTTGCCCAACCCTCCCATATAATCATAACTGCCAGCTAAACACCATGGGCCCAGTATACAAAATGATTTATCTGGTTGATGATGGCTGCTGATCGATTAAATCACAGATAGCCAGCTATCCCCAAATATTCAGCGGGAGATAACTGGTTATCTCCACTGAACATTAACAGTTAGCATGTTATCACGAGCTGGCTATTTTGTGGACCAGGTAAGGTTAGCGCATAGATAGGACTACATAAATAGCTGTCCTATCTCTATGCGGCATCTAATGCCCAATTAGTGCTGAATATAAGCTTATCTGAGCATTCACTAGCCAGCCAGTGAAAACCTGGATGTTTAACACTGCTTGCCAGAAACTGCCCAGCACCAAATATCCAGGGTCAGCATCAGCAGTGAGCGATCACCACGCTGCCCACCACCAGCTGAAAAATGCCTTGCATAATTTCATCTTCCAGCGACTGTACCGTATTTTCACGTAGATAACGTGCACCCGTGTAAAACGCGCACACGGGTATAGCGCGCGGGAAACCGAAATATATGTTAAAAAAAATTTGTATACCGCGCACACCCGTATACCGCGCATGCTGCCCGACTCTCCCGTCGCCGCCCAACTCTCCTTTCGCCTGCCCCAACTCTCCTCTGGAGACCCCCGACTCTCCTTTCGCCCGCCCCGACTCTCCTCTCCCCCTTGAAGTCCTGTCCCCACCCTGAAAGCCTGATGCCCCCCCTCCGACGTCCAATTCACCCCCCCCCCCCCGCAGGACCGCTCTCACCCCCACTCCGAAGGACCGCTCGCACGCACCCACACCCCCACCCCGAAGGACCGCTCGCACGCACTCCCACCCGCACCCCCACCCTGAAGGACCGCTCGCACCCCCACAGCCTCCCGACCCCCCCATCATGTAGAAGCTCCTACCGGTGTCCTGCTGCTTCCTCTTGGCGGTCCCGGCCCTTCTGTGAGTCCTACGCCAGCGCTGCTTCCTCTTCCGGCGGTCCCACCCTTTCTCTGACGTCAAGCCCTCTTGCCCCGCCGACTCCCCGACTCCCCGACACGATCGGGGCAAGAGGGAGCTCAAGCCCTCTTGCCCACCCGACTCCCCGACACGATCGGGGCAAAAGGGAGCCCAAGCCCTCTTGCCCCGCCGACTCCCCAACTCCCCGACAATATCGGGCCAGGAGGGAGCCCAAGTCCCCCTGGCCCTGGCGACCCCCCCCCCCCCCCACTAGTTGTTCGGGCCAGGAGGGAGCCCAAACCCTCCTGGCCACGGCGACCCCCTACCCCCACCCCGCACTACATTACGGGCAGGAGGGATCCCAGGCCCTCCTGCCCTCATTGCAAACCCCCCTCCCCCCAATGACCGCCCCCCCCAAGAACCTCCGACCGCCCCCTCAGTTGACCCGTGACCCCCACGACACCCCAACCCCCCTTCCCCGTACCTTTGTGTAGTTGGCCGGACAGACGGGAGCCAAACCCGCCTGTCCGGCAGGCAGCCAACGACGGAATAAGGGCGGATTGGCCCATCCGTCCCAAAGCTCCGCCCACTGGTGGGGCCTAAGGCGCCTGGGCCAATCAGAATAGGCCCAGGAGCCTTAGGTCCCTCCTGGGGGCGGGGCCTTGGGCACATGGTCAGGTTTGCGTCGAGGGCAGGAGGGCCTGGGATCCCTCCTGCCCGTAATGTAGTGCGTGGTGGGGGTAGGGGGTCGCCGTGGTCAGGAGGGTTTGGGCTCCCTCCTGGCCCGAACAACTAGCGGGGGGTGGGGGTCGCCAGGGCCAGGAGGGCTTGGGCTCCCTCCTGGCCCGATATTGTCGGGGAGTTGGGGAGTTGGTGGGGCAAGAGGGCTTGGGCTCCCTTTTGCCCCGATCATATCGGGGAGTCGGGGGGGCAAGAGGGCTTGAGCTCCCTCTTGCCCCGATCGTATCGGGGGTGCCGCGGTTGGCTGGGGCAAAAGGGCTTGAGCTCCCTCTTGCTCCGATCATGTCAGGGAGTCGGGGAGTCAGTGGGGCAAGAGGGCTTGACGTCAGAGAAAGGGCGGGACCACTGGAAGAGGAAGCAGCGCAGGCGCAGGGCTCACAGAAGGGCCGGGACCGCCAAGAGGAAGCAGCAGGACACCGGTAGGTGCTTCTACATGATGGGGGGGGGTCGGGAGGCTGTGGGGTTGCGAGCGGTCCTTCAGGGTGGGGGGGCGGGTGCGGGTGGGAGTGCGTGCGAGCGGTCCTTCGGGGTGGGGATGCGGGTGCGTGCGAGCGGTCCTTCGGGGTGGGGGTGCGAGCGGTCCTGCGGGGTGGGGGTGCGAGCGGTCCTGCGGGGGGGGTGAATTGGACGTCGGGGGGGGAACTATGTAAAAAAAATTTTGTACAACGCGCTCACGCGTATAACGCGCAAGGTTATGCACGGTTTGTAAAAACTGTGTATAACGCACGCGTTATATGCGTGAAAATACGGTAATTCTCTTTTGCTCAGACTGTTTAACTAACATTTTAGCACTTTGAATCTATTTTTAGGAAAGATGGTTTCTTTCCTATTCAGTGCATCGTAATCCGATGAAAGTCATGAAGCTCCCAACCTGAGTTTGGAGATGCCAAGGTCACCCACTGTGAAGATGTCACCCTCTTTCATGACAAATCCATCCAGTTGCATGGCTCCGTACAATGGCCTCCTCTTGAGCTGGACCTTGATGTTTTCCTCTTTGGTGTCTACATCACTTATCAGAATATGGCCTATTGTCACGGTGCACATTCCCCCTTCTTCGACTTCCAGATAGTTTGTAAATACCTGGCAGGAAGAAAAATGCATTGATCAACACATGAAGGAAACATTTGCTAGGGTAGATTTTAGACAGAAAGTACAAGCTGGAGTAGAGACATCTAGGCCAAGTCTGGCAGTATTTTAGAAAAGGATCTGCCAGCACAGAGCCTTTCATAAAATATAAGAAATTAATGTTTTAGCAGCTATGTGCAGCAGCAGCACCCATTTTCAACTGTCGATGTCTACAACAAAAAGGGTTCGAGGGGAGACCCGGGAAACTACAGACCGGTGAGTCTGACCTCGGTACCGGTAAAGATGGTAGAGACGCTAATAAAGGACCGCATCATTGATCACCTCGACGGACACGGCCTGATGAGGACCAGCCAGCACGTTTTCAGCAAAGGCAGATCTTGTCTGACGAACTTCCTGCACTTCTTTGAGGGAGTAAACGGGTGGATAGACAAGGGCGACCCAGTCGACATTGTTTATCTGGATTTTCAGAAGGCGTTCGACAAGGTTCCGCATGAACGACTACTTCGGAATATTGCGAGACATGGAATCGAGGGTGAAATACTCTCATGTAGATTAAAAACTGGCTGGAGCAAAGGAAACAGAGAGTGGGGGTAAATGGACAATACTCAAACTGGAAGAGCGTCACCAGTGGTGTGCCACAGGGCTTGGTGCTTGGACCCGTGCTCTTCAACATCTTTATAAACGATCTGGACATTGGTACGATGAGTGAGGTGATTAAATTTGCGGACGATACAAAGTTATTCAGAGTAGTGAAGACACAGGGGGATTGTGAAGATCTGCAACGTGACATAATCAAGCTTGAGAAATGGGCATCGACATGGCAAATGAGGTTTGATGTGGATAAATGTAAAGTGATGCATGTCAGTAACAGAAATCTCATGCATGAATACAGGATGTCCGGGGCGGTACTTGGAGAAACCTCCCAGGAAACAGACTTGGGAATTCTGATCGACAAGTCAATGAAGCCGTCTGCGCTATGCGCAGTGAAAAGGGCGAACAGAATGCTAGGAATGATTAAAAAGGTGATCATGAACAGATCAGAGAGGGTTATCATGCCACTGTACAGGGCCATGGTGCGCCCTCATCTGGAGTACTGCGCCCAGCACTGGTCGCCGTACATGAAGAAGGACATGGTACTACTCAAAAGGGTCCAGAGAAGAACAGCTGAGATGGTTAAGGGGCTGGAGGAGTTGCCGTACAGTGAAAGATTAGAGAAACTGGGCCTTTTCTCCCTCGAGCAGAGGAGATTGAGAGGGGACATGATCGAAACATTCAAGGTACTGAAGGGAATAGACTTAGTAGATAAGGACAGGTTGTTCACCCTCTCCAAGGTAGGGAGAACGAGAGGGCACTCTCTCTAAAGTTGAAAGAGGATAGATTCCGTAAAAACGTAAGGAAATTCTTCACCCAGAGAGTGGTGGAAAACTGGAACGCTCTTCCGGAGTCTGTTATAGGGGAAGACACCCTCCAGGGCAAGGGTAGGGAATTCCATTCCTCGAGAGCCGTATTCCAGTCGGGTTTTCGGGATTTCCCCAATGAATATGCATTGAAAGCAGTGTATGCAAATAGATCTCATGCATATTCATTGGGGAAATCCTGAAAACCCGACTGGAATACGGCTCTCGAGGAGCAGAGTTCCCTACCCCTGCTCCAGGGTTTCAAAACAAAGTTGGACAAGTTCCTGCTAAACTGGAATGTATGCAGGTGAGGCTGGACTCATTTAGAGCACCGGTCTTTGACTTGAGAGTCGCCGCGTGAGCGGACTGCTGTGCAGGATGGACCACTGGTCTGACCCAGCAGCGGCAATTCTTATGTTCTTATGTTAACATCGACAGAGGCAGAAAGGCAACATACATATATCTACGTCAACGTACAAATACCTGTATGTTGGTATTTCAGAAAACTCAAAGAACAAGAAAGGATGTCAATATACTATCTTCAAAAAATATACATCCAATAATCTACCCAGCACTACATACATCAATACCTTCAAACCCCAATCATACTCAAAATTGGAGAAAAGGCCTTAGTGTCTAAGGGGGGGAGGGTCAGCATCAGTGTCAGAAGAGGGAAATGCAGTACAGTACTTCCCTCCTCCCTCCTCTGACACTATTGCTTGATACTGACATTGACCTTTTCTCTCCTCAAAGCAGCTGGCCTAAAAAGCCACATCCTGCCGGACCGAGCAGTAGCATGAAATGAGGGAAGAGGGAACTGGCCAGGGGGCGGGGCATAGACTGGGGTGAGGCAGGGCATGGACTGGAGCTGGGGAATGGGGTGGGGGTGGGGGTTGGCTGTAATCTCTTGAGCTGGCCCTATGTGTACGTCTGTCATTTTGCAAACCGGGTATAAACTATTGTGCTCAAAATCTACCTATAGTGACCGCTTAGCACCAATATATATAATTCAAAAAGAGGGAGGAACAGAATCAATAAGGAAAGAGATCCTTGCACGCTATCCAGCTCACAAAATTATTCGGCTGAATTCACAAACACACAACCTAGCTTAACGTTGCAGTACTGTGCAGCGTCCACAAAACAGATCTGCCGACGTTTGTAATTTGTAATCCACATAACTCTTCTTGGTTTCTTCCACATAACTCTCAACAAGAGAATATGCAAATCCTTCTTCTGCCTATTATGCTGCATCAGGAGATGCCTACCTGCAATCAACTCCAATCAATATATTGGTGCTAAGCAGTCACTGTAGGAAAATTTTGAGCACAATAGTTTATGCCCGTTTTTGTTTTTTTGTTTTTGGTAGAGTGTGTTTTTCTCCTATAAGATGGGAGTTTCTACCCTCTAGTTCAGGGGTAGGGAACTCCGGTCCTCGAGAGCTGTAGTTCAGTCGGGTTTTCAGGATTTCCCCAATGAACATGCTTTGAAAGCAGTGCATGCAAATAGAACTCATGCATATTCACTGGGGAAATCCTGAAAACCTGACTGGAATACGGCTCTCGAGGACCGGAGTTCCCTACCCCTGCTCTAGTTTGTTTCCGTGGTGGACCTATGATAGTTATATATACTATTTAGTGAAGTCTATGACTTCCTGAGTTTACATCCTTGGGATTTTGAGGTCTAATTTGTAATTTAATTGTTTGTGCTATACTCATTTACTAAGACACTTCTTTTTTTTTTTTTTACTACATTCTGTGAATCTTCTTTCAGAGTCTTCTTCCAGGATCTCCAATCTTGTTTACAGCTAGTTATCTTACTTATTAATATAACATAAGAATTGCCATACTGGGACAGACCGAAGGTTCATCAAGCCCAGCATCCTGTTTCCAACAGTGGCCAACCCAGTGGCGCCTAGAAGTTGATTGACAACCATGCCAAATGGTGCCTAGGAGTTAGATCCATTTATAAAATCATGGCCTTACTGACACCTATACGAGGGTGTGCTGAAAATTTCTCAGCCCCACCAAGAAGAGAATGCTGTGGATATAGTTCAATCAATGATCTGAAATAATGTCAAAACATAAGAATTTTGTTTCCGTAAATTGGCACTTAATGAAATAGGATAATACTTTTTTCAGCTACAGTGGCAAAATAACACTCAGAATTTAGGAAGTTAAGGAACATAAGAATTGCCATACTGGGACAGACCAAAGGTCCATCGAGCCCAATATCATGTTTCCAACGGTGGCCAACCCAGGTACCAAGTACCTAGCTAGATCCCAAGTAGTAAAGATGTTATGCTGCTTATCCTAGGAATAAATGGTGGAATTCCCCATCTCAATAATGACCTATGGACTTCTCTTTTGGGAAATTATCCAAACCTTTTTTAAACCCTGCTAAGCTAACTGATTTCACCACATTTTTTTGACAATGAATTCCAGAGTTTAATTACATGTTGTGTGAAGAAATATTTTCTCTGGTTAGTTTTAAATCTACTACTTAATTGCTTCATTGCATGTCTCGCAATCCTAGTATTTTTGGAAAGAATAAACAAGCGATTCAAACCTACCCTTTCCACTCTACTCATTATTTAATAGATCTCTATCATATTGTAAATGGATGTCTATATCGAAGCCATGCCCATGCCATATTCACACCTATCCCATTAGGTGCAGCTTTTTCCGATGGGCATCCATGAAATTGTGGTTGCCTATTTTGTGAATTGTGTCCAGCCTTTGGACATCTAACTTTCAATTATTGCTTGTTAAATTTGTTAATTCGGCTTATTATCCCAAAAAATAGAAGCCTCATTCACCTATATGCGGACGCCTCCAGCACGCCTAAGTGACGCCTAATCATATCCACCTAACTTGCGCCTAACTAACACCCAAAAGTAGACTTGGTTTTTCACAGGTGTCCTCTTTACACAAAAAAAAATAGAAGATTTAGTATTGAATATATACATTTTTTTTCATGTGCTTTGATTGAGGAACACAAGAGTGTTTTTTTTTTTTTCAGAAAACAGCAAGGGAACTGGACAAATGTTGAAGGTACATGTTTGATATGTATTCTAGAGAAATTACTGCTTGTGAATCAAGAGTATATAACTTTGTGAATCGTTTAGTTTTAAACGGTATAAAAAATTTTAAAATAACTATATAAATATAAGTTTGGCTTTAGAATTGACAGGTGGTTTAATGGCTAAGGGTGTGGCGCAGTGGTTAGAGCTACAGCCTTAGCACTCTGAGGTTGTTGGTTCAAATCTGCCACTGCTCCTTGTGACCCCGGTGAACAGAAGAGAACTATGATAAAGGAGCTAAATATACATACCACATAAGATATAAGCGGTATATAATTAATTAATAAATACAATATAATAGTGGTGCAAGCATTTTATTGCATTCAATTTTAAATGTTAAAAAGCAGCATAAAATTGCCATTACAAAGACATCATAATGCTAGCATACAATAACGTTATAGAAGTTATTAGGACGTAAACATAAAAACATAAGAACAAAAGAATTGCAGTTGCTGGGTCAGACCAGTGGTCCATCGTGCCCAGCAGTCCACTCATGCAGCAGCCTCCGGTCAAAGACCAGCGCCCTGAGATTAGCCCTACCTGCGTGCGTTCTGGTTCAGCAAGAACTTGTCTAACTTTGTCTTGAATTCCCTGGAGGGTGTTTTCTCCTATGACAGACTACGGAAGAGCGTTCCAGTTTTCTACCACTCTCTGGATGAAGAAGAACTTCCTTAAGTTCATACAGAATCTATCCCCTTTCAATTTTAGAGAGTTCCCTCTCATTCTCCCTACCATGGAGAGAGTGAATAACCTGTCTTTATCTACTAAGTCTATTCCCTTCAGTACCTTGAATGTTTCGATCATGTCCCCTCTCAATCTCCTCTTTTTGAGGTAGAAGAGGCCGAATTTCTCTAATCTTTTGCTGTACGGCAACTCCTCCAGCCCCTTAACCATCTTAGTCGCTCTTCTCTGGACCCTTTCGAGTAGTACCGTGTTCTTCTTCATGTACGGCGACCAGTGCTGGACACAGTACTCCAGGTGAGGGCGCACCATGGCCCAGTACAGCAGCATGATAACCTTCTCAGACCTGTTCGTGATCCCCTTCTTTATCATTCCTAGCATTCTGTTCGCCCTTTTTGCCGCTACCGCATATTGCGCAGACGGCTTCATCGACTTGTCGATCAGAACTCCCAAGTCTCTTTCCTGGGAGGTCTCTCCAAGTACCACCCCGGACATCCTGTATTCGTGCATGAGATTTTTGTTACCGACATGCATCACTTTACAATTATCCACTTTGAACCTCATCTGCCATGTTGATGCCCATTCCTCTAGCCTGATTATTTTACATTGCAGATCTTCACAATCCCCCTGTGTCTTCACTACTCTGAATAACTTCGTATCGTCCACAAATTTAATCATCTCACTCATCGTACCTATGTCCAGGTCGTTTATAAAGATGTTGAAGAGCACGGGTCCAAGCACCGAGCCCTGCGGCACCCCACTAGTGACGTTCTTCTCGTCTAAGTATTGTCCATTTACCCCCACTCTCTGTTTCCTATGCTCCAGCCAGTTTTTAATCCACGTGAGTATTTCACTCTCGATTCCATGGCTCACAGTTTTCCGACGTGTATGCAATGCTTAAAAGGCAATTCTACAAAGGATATCTAACAATACACTGTAGACATGCTTAGGTTTGCTCAGCACCACAGTGCGTCTATGCATTATAGAATTACACTCAGCATTGTGCTCTTGGACGTCTAAATGACACCAAACATTTAGACGTCCTTTACAGAATCTGGCCCTAAGTGTGAAGTAGCTCTTACTGCAGCTTAGTAAAAAGGACCCACTACTAAGAAATCCCAGAATTTGACTTCCAAGCAAAACAGTAAACAAGATACATCTTGATAACCAAAACAGAACAAATGCCAAAAAATAAAATAAAATGTTATTAAATTAACAAGCAAACAATGGCTTTGCACCCAATGCAAATATATTTTTCAGTTGGTGTTTTCCTCACTGGGGGTTTTCAAGCAGATCTCTTCCCGTGAATGTTGCACCTACCTCTGGAGCCTGATTGTCCACTGGAAGGATGGTAATATTGAAGCAGATTCCATGCAAGGTGCCCCCGTGTTGGCTGCTGACAGAGAAAACAAACTGAACATGCTGAGGATCAGGGCCTATGTCCAGCATAGGGGGCATGAAAGCCACTTTCAGGTGGTTCACAGCATGCTGGAAAAAGAAACCCACAAAGAACACTTTACATTCCAATGAAGAAACAGATAAGAGCTCTCACAATAAACATTCTGGTAACCATATTGTCATTTTTCCTCTAAAATATTCAGTCAAGTAATTATTCCATCTATTATAGCTACAGAATATCCATTGGTATCCATATCTGAGAAACCTCAAATTTAGCCCTCTTTAGATATGTAACTTTCTAAAGACATTTTCTGAAAACTGTAAAACCACTGAGCTTCTTTTTCATAAGGGAAGGTAGAACAGATCAGTGATCAGAGAATAGAACTGGTAATTCTGAAACCCTCGATACTAATCACCAGGTGGCCCTTAGCAAATCACATCACATCTCTCTGCATAAAATTGTAAGACCTTTGGAAAAAGGATATTGTAGCTCCTGCAAACTATAAATTCTTATTATTTGGTGATCAACATTTATATTCTGCTTGATCTAAACTAAGGGGCCATTTAACTATACTAATGGCATGAGCTGTGGCCGTGGGCGGTCTAGGCCCCCTCTGCTTTCATGACTGATAGGGAAGGCAAAGCCCCTCCAGCCAAATGCATTGTCTACCTAGGTTGCACCTGCAGCAGCACTTAATTCATTCAGGCATGCTTCACTGCTAATGCCAGTTCAGGTCTAACTAAGCATGTGCGAGGGAGCTGGCATTAGTGACTGAAGCGCGCCTTAGTGAATGAAAGGGAGATATGATAGAGACGCTTAAATACCTATGAAATATAAATGTGCATGAGTTGAGTCTCTTTCAATTGAAAGGAAACTCTGCAATGAGAGGGCCTAGGATGAAGTTAAGAGGTGATAGGCTCTGGAGTAATCTGAGGAAATACTTTTTTACAGAAAGAGTGGTAGCTGCATGGAACAGTCTCCCAGAAGAGGTGGTGGAAATAAGCGACTGTGTCTGAATTCAAGAGGGTCTGTGATAGGCACGTGGGATCTCTCAGAGAGAGAAAGAGATAATAGTTACAGCGGATGGGCAGACTAGACGGGCCATTTGGCCTTTATCTGCCGTCATGTTTCTAAGTTCTGCTCTAGGCACAACCCAGACAGGATGTGTATTTGGATGGTGGGGCTTGGCATCCTGCCATCAATGGTAATGTCCCCTTTTTACTAAGACCACTTGTTACTGCAAAAGGACCCTTAGCAAATCAGTGCAAAGAGACATAAATACAGACGGAGTATAGGCAGGTTGTGGACTTACCTCAGAAATACTTATTGAATACTATGTTAAGCAGATGCCACCTGAATTTCAGTTTTGGCTTTGGATTCAGCACTGAAACTGACCCAAAATCTGGGTTCGGGTTTTGGCCAAAAAGGCCTATATATTTTCAGCAAAATCCAAATCTATTGCCCTGCCTCCCCACCACTGCTACAAATCTGTCCCTCTGAGCCAGTATCCTCCACCCCTGATAAAGAACCTGTGCCCCCTGGGCTGCCCGCTACAACCCACCCCCCACTTATAGGCCCTCCCTGGGCCTATCTTCTAAAAATGGTGATTTAGTGGCCTCTTCGGGGCAGGAGCATCCTTGCCCTTGCTCACTGCATTGTGAATGGCGGTCACAACTTCCCACAGCAGCATCATAAGACTGCCGTAGGAGGCTGCAGTCACCATTTTGGGATTGAAAATGGCATGAGCAGGAGTGACTGGGGATTGTTTTTGCCTATACCAGTTCCAGTCCCAAAATTGAGGCCATGACCTCTTGTGGCAGATTCATGAGACTGCTGCAGGAAGTCATGGCCACTATTTGTACAATAGAGAAAGTGGGAATAAAAATTGGGACCAGTCACTGGAACATTGAAAAGAAATAATGCACTGTAGCAAGATGACTTGAATTCTCAGTAGCAATCTTTATTGACAAATGGTGTGTAGACTTGACACAGTCCATGTTTCTGCCCAATCTCCTTAAAAATATGAAGCCGAACAATTGTTCAAACGTATCCAAAACATCATATGGTTAAAATTGAATACTGCATATATTATTTTTCCCACACTTTCTGTTGTAAACAGACATGAAAGATGACAGAAGGGAATAGAGAGCCATGAAGTTTGTTATACCAAGAATTTGGCGACAACAATTCTGCATGGTGGACCCTTCCAAAAGTTGAACTGGCAAGCATACATTTGTAATCACATATTTAGACATTCCTTCATCCATCACCCTGATGCCACATTGCCTGGAGCTCCCCATACTCACTCCCTTAGAGACAGAGCAGCTGTCTTCAGAAGAGAGCAACAAGTCAGAGAGTGAGGGAGACATTGTAGATCCAGTTTCAATATCAGCGGTGCAGCTATTGAGACAAACCCATACTATCCAAACCAAAAAGATCTTAATGATTTGATCAGACATCTTCGTCTCACCAAGTCAAATGCTGAACTTTTTGACATCTAGGCTCAAGCAGTGGAACTTGTTAGATGAAAGTGTGCAAGTCACAGATCAGAGGAAGTGTCACCAAGCTTTTTCCATCACAGCCATCAAGATAGCTCTGCATCTGCCACAATGTGATCAGTCTGTTTGAGGCGATTGGAATCGCCTGTAACCCGAAAGAGTGGTGTCTCTTCATTGATAGCTCATCCAGGAGCATCAAAGCTGTGCTGCTCCATAACTGGAACAAGTACCTGTCTCTTCTACTGCCTCACTCTGTGTATCTCAAAGAGGATTACATAGCATCAAGACCTTACTAGGTGCCTTGAATTATGATGAGTATAGCTGAGAGGTCATTGGAGACTTCATAATGGTGGCATTCCTAATGGGTCTCCAAGGCGGTTTTACCAAGTTTCCTTGCTATCTCTGCCTTTGGGACACCAAGACTGTCCACAGTGGACCGAGTTCTCTGTGGAGAGAAACAACATCAAATGGAAACCACTGGTGGACCCCCAGAAGATGCTGATTCCACTACTGCCACTGCACTGCTGACAGCAAATTGGGCCTAATGAAACAATTTCTCAGAGCTCTAGATGTCCCTTTAAGACATCTTCCTTAATCTGTCTGAGGCAATTGTAAAAGCCGGAGGCTTCATCAGACTACAGATAAAGAAGATACTAGAGTGCAAGGAATTTCCCAAGAAGCTAACTAGGAAGGAGAAAGCAGCTTGAAACAGCTTTGTCGAAGTGGTTTAGGGCTTCCACAGCAATCATAAGGCCAAAAACTATGTGGAGTTGGTTGAGAATATGGTGAAGAAATACAGTAAAATGGTCTGTAGGATGGCTCTCAAAGCCCATATCCTTAATGCTCATCTTGAGACTTTCTTCATTTTTTAAAATTTATTGAATTTTAATTTCCCATGATAATACAATAATTCTGAAATAAACAGTGCAAATGAAAGGAGAATAACATTCTCCAACACATATATAAATATAATCATCAAGAAAACAAAATAAAATTTTCTTATGCACTAAAAGCTATAAGAGCTATAAGAAAAAAAATCTTGAGACTTTCAAGGAGGCCATACTCTGAAGAGCAAAGTCAGTGCTTCCACCAGAATATACTAGACTTCGAATGTCGCTACCAAGGACAATATAATGAGAACATGATGGGAGACTACATCTGGGGGCTGATTTGTGAAAGTGACTTACAATATAATCACAAATCTCAAAAAACTCCTCACTTCTACATCTTCTGTGGTCATCTTTGTATAACTTCAATATAAATACACGTTAACTGTGATTCATATATTGCTTTTTACAACTTTATAAGAATTAAAAGATGAAAATTCAGCATTTTCACATTTTAAATAGGAAAATTGCAAAATTTAACTATCTTGGTCACAAAAACAAAGTTTTATGGAAATAACAGACATTTTAGGCATACTTTTAGGAATTAGGAAATCTAATCTAATATTTATAAGTTGCTCTATACCTAACTAGGTTCAAGGCAACATACAAATCAATGAGAATACAGTCTCCCCCGATATTCGCGGGGGTTCCATTCCAGGAACCCCCGCGAATCTTGAAAAACCGCGAATACGGTTTTTCATGGGGGAGACTGGAGAGAGAAGCGGGAAAGGCCTTACCAATGAGGAGCTATGTGTCAAAGCAGCTCCTGATTGGATAAGGCCCGACTTAGTGCAGGAAGAGGCGGTCGGAGCATACAGCGAGTGATTTCTTGCCCTCGCCGGCGCTCTTGCTGCTCTCTCCTGCCTCTTCCGCTGCCCCCTCCTTGTCGGCGGTTCGCGGTCGGAAAATACTGCAAATGACCGGGATTGCCAACCACCGACTGCGAACGACCGGGGGAACACTGTACATCATGTACTGTCCAGGAACAAAAATCATGATATATAGTGATTTACAGTATATCAAAGTTTGCAGGTGTAAAAGTACAGGCAAGGCATACAACTACCATTTTAGTGCTCAAAAAGTGAACAGTGCAAGCTATCCCATGTGGAGCATAACTCTATAATAGGGCGCCTGGTTTTGGAGGTAGAGAAGGCCCCAGTTTTTAGCCTATTTCTTTATAACATACCGGGGATATAACCAGAACTCAATTTTTTTTGGGGGAGGGGCAGAGATGGATGGAAGGGGACTAGTATATCCTGTAAGACCTCCTCCCCTGCCCCCGAATCATACCATTACAGGGATGCTGAAGTCCTGCCAGTGCAAGAGATTCTCTTCCGGAGCTGCACCATTTGTGCTGAAGCAGCGAGGAAGCTCCATCTTCTGACACCAGCACTTCCACACATGAACAATTTAATGCATATACTGAGCGTGCATATAAGAGCTACACAGGGCAGGATTAACCAATAGGCCAAGTAGGCACAGGCCTAGGGCCCAAAATGGTCAGGGGAGCCAATGAAGGAGGGCATCAACATTGTTTTTTCCAAACAGTGATGGGCCCCTCCAGCATCGATCAGCAATGCGGCCCCCCCCCCGATCGGAACGCAGCCCCCCCCCCCAATCGCAAGCAAGCAACGCGGGTAAGAAAGGCAATGGGAACTGTAATTGTGCAAGTGGTGCTGCTTGTCCAAAACTTCCCTCTGCCGCAGCTTCCTGTTTCCGCCTGGGCACATGGTGGGGTGGGGCGGTGCAGGGCGAGGCAGGGGGCCCAGTGTACTTGTGTGCCTAGGGGCCCTCGATGAATTAATCCTGCCCTGGTCCCAGTGGCGTACCTAGGGTATGTGGCACCCGGGGCCCATCATTTTTTGACACCCCCCCCCCCATCTATATGAAAAATATGATTTTTAGTACCAATCTACATATCGCACCACAAGAGTGTACCTAGGAAAAGGCTGCATCTTAAACATTGCAGTGAGCACTAGAACACCAACACATACATTGTAAAACTAAACAAGCCAGATCCCGCACAGTCAATTGGTCCTGTAGTCAATGCCAACTGAAAACTATGTCTTTTTCAGAACACACAGAACAGAGATACACCCTCGCCCAAAATGGAATAATCACAAACTAAAAATAGAAATATGTAGACAAAAGTTAAACTGATCCGCCAAGAAACCAGACCCTGGATACAATGCAACACCACAAAAAACAGTAACACATGTCCTCTAATACAGTGCAAAATATAAAGACAGTAGATGTAAATTTGAAAAACCTGATACATAACAATCACCACTTTATAAATTAACAAATAAAAATAAAACAAATAATGAGAAATAAAAAAATACCATTTTATTGGACTAATCCCCGTAAGCTCGGTCCCCATCCCCGCAAACCACCTGATTCCATCCACACAAGCCTTGAATTGTTTATATTAAAGTATAAAAAGAAACAATATTCTGTACAATTGTCAATTTATAAATCAGCGTCTTCTCCCCATTCTCTTCCCCATTTCCCTTCAGCATCCTCAGCCCACTCTCTCTCCACTTTCCTTCAGCGCACGCACATAAAAACAAGCAAGTAATTTTATATCATTTTCATTCTATTCATTCATAGAAATTAAAGTCTAGATAATGCCAGTCACATAACAAAACATGATTTTACAAAAATAATTCCCTGCAGTCAAGCCTACAAGGATTACTAGATGTCTTTCAGCAGTTCCCCTCCCTCCCTCCCCCTTACCTTTGTGGCCAAGTCAAAATGATCTACCAACAATAAAATTTTAAAAACACAAAGCACACTGTACGCAGAAAAAATGTTAATTATCATTTATATTCCGCGGGTTTTCAAAGAGGTCAAGGCAGATGACTTTATGCAATGTCACCTCAGTAACAACTATACAAAAATAGACAAATATTCCCCCTCCCTTTTTACTAAACTGCGATAGCGGTTTTTAGCGTAGGGAGCTGCGCTGAATGCCCCACGCTGCTCTCGACGCTCATAGGCTCCCTGCGCTAAAAAACTCTATTGCGGTTTAGTAAAAGGGGGCCATAGTGCAAAATATAGACAGCAGATATAAATTTTCAAAACGGACACATTTTGATCACTAAGTTGAAAATAAAATCATTTTTCCTACTTTTTTGTCTGGTGATTTCATGAGTCTCTGGTCCTTCTTCTTTCTCTCTCCCCCTGGCTCCCCTCTTTATTTCTGCCTTTCTTTCTCTCTCCTCCTGGCCCCCCTCTTTATTTCTGCCTTTCTTTCTCTCCCCTTGGTCCCCCTCTTTCTTTCTGCCTTTCTTTCTCTCTCCCCCTGGCCCTCCTCTTTCTTTCTGCCTTTCTTTCTCTCCCCCTTGACCCCCTCTTTATTTCTGCCTTTCTTTCTCTCCCCTTGGTCCCCCTCTTTCTTTCTGCCTTTCTTTCTCTCTCCCCCTGGCCCCCCCTCTTTATTTTTTCCTTTCTTTCTCTCTCCCCCTAGCCCGCACAAAGCCAGCAGCCGATTTCTTCCTGCTCCTTCCCCGATGTCCTGATGTCCTGAACTTCATCGGGCAGCAGCAGCATTCACAATTCACTGCTGTTGCCCGCTTCAGGCCTTCCTCTCTGTCGGGTCCTGTCTTCATGAAAACTGGAAGTAGGCAGGACCAGGCAGAGAACAAGGCCTGAAGCCGGCAACAGCAGCGAATTGTAAACGCTGCTGCTGGCCGAAGAAGGTAATGGAGCACCGAGGCAGTCCGCTTCTCCCCCCTCCCAGCCGAACCCCCGCTGACCCTCCTATCTCCCCCCCCCCCCTCCGTGAACCTTTCCGACCTTCCCAGCGAGAGCAGCAAACCTCCTTCGCGGCTTTCTCCTCCCTCTGCCGCGTTACTGATGACGTCATCAGTGATGCGGCAGAGGGAGGATAAAGCCGACGCTACTGGAGGGAGGTTTGCTGCTTTCGCTGGGAGGGTCGGAAAGGTTCACTTGGGGGAGGAGAGATAGGATGGTCAGCGGGGTTTCGGCTGGGAGGGGGGAGAAGCGGTCTGCCTTGGTGCTCCAAGGCCTGGCGCCATTACCTTTTTCGATAATGGCGCCGATGCTGCTTTCGCTGGGAGGGTAGGAGCGCGATAGGGACCGGGCCAGCTGTGCACCCCCCCCCCTAAGGCGGCACCCGGGATGGACCTCCCCCTCGCCCCCCTTGGTACGCTACTGCCCTGGGGAAACAGCCTGCAACAAGATCGCGCGATGCCAGAGATCTTTGCCTGCTTCGGCTGTTTCCTCCGCCGCGGTCCCGCCCCTCCTCTGATATCAGAGGAGGGGCAGGACCGTGGCGGAGGAAACAGTCGAAGCAGGCAAAGATCTCTGGCATCGCGATCTTGCTGCAGGCTGTTTCCAGACGCGACACCCGGCGCAGGGGGGGGGGAACTGGACCGGACCGGGAGCACCCCCTCAGGGCTTGGTACCCGGGGCGGACCGCCCCTCCCGCCCCCCCCCCCCTTGGTACGCCACTGCCTGGTCCTACATCAGCAATTAGAGCACCTTGATAGCTTCTTCTCTACTTCAGCAGTACAGGAACAGCTTCGGTGGAGAATCTATTTGGCTGGTGAGGTTTTGCCATCCTACCAGCCATGCATTCAATACTACAGTTTTGAAGGAGGCCTGAACTAAATTGGGAGGTCCCATGCCCCCAAGGTCCCCTATAGCTGTGGCGCAGTGATTAAAACTACAGCCTCAGCACCCTGCGATTATAGGTTCAAGCCCACACTGCTCCTTGTGATCCTGGGCAAGTCACTTAATCCCCCCCCCCCATGCCCCATATTGTGAGCCCACTGGGACAGACAGGGAAAAATGCTTGAGTACCTGAATACATTCATGTAAACTTTTCTGAGCTCTCCTGGGAGAAAGGTATAGGAAACTAAATGAATAAATCCTGCAAAATTAGCACTTGGATTGGGATTGCTGACATTTACACTTACTTGGCAGCAGGTGCAAATGTTTAAAAGTGTGTATATATTCTATTAATGTACTGTTCTCTTACTTAAAAAACTAATAAAACTTTTTTGAACTGAAAAAAAAAGTATGCACAGTCATATGAATTTTATAAAGTACAGATGTAAATCAGAACTCTGCCCATGTTGTGCCCAAATTCCTCCCCTGAGCATGGCTACTCTAATTGCACTGTATAATTTTAGGCGTAACTTAATTTTATAAGAAGCCTTTTAAGCACATAAATTGGCATTTTAAGCAGAAAAGAGTTTATAAAATTACCTCCTAGAAACGGATAATTTTCTGAAACTTTTTCAGCATGTGAAGCATGTTTCAGATGTGGAAACAAGTCCTTATATTCAAATAATTTTTACTGAGCTGTACAAAACCTCCAGACAGAACATAACTGATTCAAGTCCTTATAAAATCGCACTTGGATATATTGTACAAGCGTATGAAGCAGAAATGCAGCTACTGTTATGCCGTTTCTGTATGTTTATGCTTATATTTCTTGATGCTTCATTGTAAAGCTCTTTGATTTTATAAGCAATCAAAGTGCTTTGCAATTAATAACAAACCCCCTCTTCTATTAAATTGCGCTAGCAGTTTTTAGTGCATAGAGCAGCGCTGAATGACCCGCGCTGCTCCCGACGCTCATAGGAACTCTATGGGCGTCGGGAGCAGCACGGGCCATTCAGCGCGGCTCCCCACGCTAGAAACTGCTAGCGCAGTTTCGTAGAAGAGGGGAAAAATATCAAAAAGGAAGACTGGAGGGAAAATATAAATAAAAAAAACAAACAAAAGTCACTCCAGTGTGAGAAATACACTGTCGATGCCCCAGTAAGTATGATACTAAAGCGAAAGAAAAGCCTCAGATCAACAGAGACGTGTACCCACACTTTTCCACCCTGATATCACAGGCAAAAACTTTTGCAAAAGTTAAATACTGTCAAGTGGGAGACTCAAAATAGGCAAGAAAAAAGACGTGGAGATGAAACAAAAAGATTGGGGGCTTCTTACCTTTTAGCGTATCACTGTAAATGTTTGGTTCGCCACCTGGGGACTAAGTACACTTTCTTTTTACCTTCACAATTGAGAGCCTTTCTAGACCTTAAAAAGATCTCTGAAGTAATGTAATTTAATTTAGAAAATCAGCTGGATCTTATATTTTTGTGGGATTGTCATGTGTAGTCAGCTTTCCTATAATTAATTATTTAATTTTCCTATCTATTCTCTCCATGGAATTTAATGGATCACCCTGCTTAATTTTGGTCTAAGAAAGGAATTGGATTATTATTTTTATAATGTTTTGTTCCTTGTAAAACTTATGTTGTGTATTTCTGTAACAAGTGTATTACTTGTGATATATTACAAATCAAGAAAAAATAAAGAAAAAAGACGTGGAAAACGACTGAACATAACCCCAGGTCGACATAACCCCAGGCAGGTGGTTGAAAGCAGCAGAATGGCTTTGGCCCTGAAGCAGTGGTTTCATGCCACAAAACAATCGTCGATCTGGGGTTATGTTCAGTGGTTTTTCCACGTATTTTTCTTGGCTATTTTGAGTCTCCCACGTGCCAGTATTTAACTTTTGCGAAAGTTTTTGCCTGTGATGTCAGGGTGGAAGAGTGTGGGCATTGACAGTGTATTTCTCACACTGGAGTGACTTCTGTTTGGTTTTTGATTTGCAATTAATAATAACATAACGTCAGAAAGGAACTACAAATTCAATAGGAAAGAAAACAGAAATAAAAAAACAAATGTAAGAATAGGAGATAAGGAGAAGCTGGAGGTCAAGCATGTATTACCAAACCCTCCTGTCCAGATAGGCCTGAGTAAAGAGAAAGGATTTCAGAGCAATTCTAAATTTCGGATAAGAAGTTTCTGTTCAAATAGAGGCAGGAAGGGAATTCCAAAGAAAAGGGGAGATGATAAAAAAGGGCGCTGTGTCGTATAGATTCTAGTTTTCTAGTTTAGCACAGAACACAGAAGGAAGGGCTAGTCAACATTCTTAGGGTTGTGATATATGCACATATTTGTAGACCCATGCACATATTTACTCCTTTGTAGTAAGTATAAAAATTTGTGTGAAAGAATTTCTGCACTACTGGAGGTCACTGTAAAGCCTATTTTTTTTTTTTATAAGTCTTTATTCATTTTTAAAACTTTCAACAAGTGTAACATAAGATACAATCATTTTATACTTTAACATCACTTAATATACCATCAAAGTTTAACTCACATCAAATATCCCTCCTCCCCTTATACCCAACAATTGTACTTAAGCATAATAAATTATAACGTATTCCCTCCCCCCCCTCCTCACCCTGGAGGTGTATAAACAAAGGGAAAAAATAATATTTATTCTGTACAATATTTTGTTAATGGCTCCCAAACATCCCTAAATTTCTTAAAATGCCCCTGCTGAATGGCTATTACCCATTCCATTTTAAAGATTTGGCATAACAAATTCCACCAAAAATTACAGTTCAGCCGATCCTAATTTTTCAAATTTTTCATAATTTGCTGTATGGCAACCCCTGTCATGATGAGCAAAAGTTTATTATTATTAGAAGAAATTTGACTCTTGGCTCTCATAGAAGTACCAAATATCACAGTGTCATATGATAATGCCACCGGATGTTCCAGTAGATTATTCACTTGGCCCCAAATGGATTTCCAAAAACTAAGTATCAATGGACAATAGAATATTAAATGATCTAATGTCCCAGCTTCGAGATGACTTAGAGCTATCTAATTTCTGTAAACGAACTGAGGTCCAAACTGCTCTATGTAACAAAAAAACCCAAGTTTCTCTCATAGATGCCAACGCCGTACATCTCATCCTCCAAGCCCAAATTCGTGGCCATAAGCCTATTTTATAAAGCCGCATAATCGCCTATAAAATGGATGCTAAATGGACATTGTTTAAAATATATTCCACATAGGGTATACACCCTTAATATGTAGGGTAGCTGTTGGCATTTCTGGACATTTTAGTGCATCAGCTTCAAAAAAACTAATACGCCTTCTCAGAGGTGGTCATGTTCCTTAGAATGACTCTGTGGTAGAGCTTGCTAATCTAAATCTTGGATTTATATACCGTGTCATCTCCCCAGAAGGAACTCGACTTGGTTCACATAAAAATCGATAATCGAAGTGAAAGTAGTTAGATTTGAGAGAAAATAACTTATTAATGAAGTCCCTCATCTGACATCTTAGAGAATAGATAACTAATTTTCCTTAGAACAATTTTCTAAGAACTGTTGAAATAATAGTGTTTTCATAGATTTACAAAAAAAATCTGGAAGGAGAGAAGAGTTCTAACACAAAAGGGAATCCCATTCAAAATCATTGTAAAAGTATATGAGAAAGATTGAGTACACATAGTAATAAACCTTACAAAAAAATTACCTGAGTGAATGACCTCAGCATGGGGACAGTAGGATCTTTCACTAATTTGGGTAAAGTATCCACCATAATCAGCTTGCCACCATCTAAATGGCTATACAGAGAGACAGAGACATAAGACACTTTTGGTTAGCATTGCTTTCATACTTTTCAAAACAAAACACAGACAGAATAATCCAATCAAAGTTCAAAAGGTGTTCACGGACTAAAATGCTAACTTGCGTTCAATAGTAAGAAGGAAAATTAAACATGGAAATTTGCCCCCACTATTCAACCGACGGCAGACCGCTTTGACTACTCCCCGCCACCATTCAAGCTGGATGTTCAATGTTAGGCCATTTCCTGTGACCAGCATTGAATATCCAGGTTTTAAATGCCGGCTAGCGCAAGGCCAGTTAAGCCAGTATTCAGATGGAACCAGCCATGGCTTAGTGGGCAAAAATAGGCTTGCTTTTTATGCGGTCTTATATTTACATGCTAAGCCTGGCTAGTTAAGTTCCAAATATCGGGACATAAATGGTCATGTACCTGGAACGCCCCCAGAACATTGCCAGAATTTTCCGAGGCAATAACCAGTTAAATGACACTGAAAAGGACTGGTTATCTTCTGAGACATGAGATAACCAGTTGGCTGCCTTTACCAGCTGGTTAACTCGCTTTGAATATTGGCCGGTTGATGCTTTATTTTACGTTTAACCTAATGACACAAAATGTTGCAGAATGTCCACATTCAGTCGGTGAAGAAGTCTGTATTCAGGCAGTCACCATTTTCACAAGGTTGGGATTGTCAACCGGCCATGTAGTGATTTGTAGTCTTGTTTTTGTTAGATAACACAACCAGGGTATGAGAACTACAAGTCAGAAAAGCCAGGACCAGACCAGATCAATCCATCCTGAAAATATGAAGAGAGTTGGCAACACTACTTGGAATTTATGAATATGTTTATGTTTATTAAAATATTTAGTATTCCGCCTCAATATTCAATATCTGGCAGTTTACAATCTATAAATATATTAACTCAGGAACAGGAGCTCCATTTCTCAGATAGGAGAATACTAAATTACATTCACCTCAGGATCACACTTACCATCAAACTGGTCAATTTATCACCTCATCAATGAACTGATTATATCCTGTAACTAGTCTACACATTGCCCTATCTGGCCTGTGGGGTTACTGTTTGCCAGTGGCTTCCTTCTGTATACCTGTAGTAAGAAGTAGGCCTAGCTAGGGTTAACAGATTTCCTCTTTAATAAAAAGAGGACACCTTACCCCTGGCCCCACCCTGTTCTGTTCCCAACCCCACCCCATTCTACCCCAGCCCTATCCCGCTCTGCTCCCCAGCCCCACCCCTTGCAGACATTTAGACGGGTAACTTACAGAATACTGCAAGATGTCTGCTACATTGAAGGGCCCCATTTAGGTCTATGGCAAGTATAAATGGGGAGGGGGGGACTAAATGTACACAAATATTGGGCACCCAAACGTACATTCATATTCAATAAGGCCACTTGGGCATCCAAAGGTCCAGATAGAACAGACTCTCATAAGAATATAAGAATAGCCTTACTGGGTCAGACCAATGGTCCATCAAGCCCAGTAGCCCGTTCTCACGGTGGCCAATCCAGGTCACTAGTACCTGGCCAAAAGCCAAGGTGTAGCAAAATTCCATGCTACACTAAATAAATAAATAAAATAAATAAATGTAAAACAGTTTTAAAAACATTTTTCTAAAGGAGCTTTTGATGTGCAGGAGAATGAGTCTTCAAAAATTGCAGAGTTGTTTATGTGCTTGCAAGTATGTGTGCCAGCAAGACTCTCCATATGCTTTTGTGTAGACAGTGTGTAGACATTCACAGAGGGAGGGGCACAGCAGTAGCAGAGTTGCAAAGTGCAGGTATGGGGCAATTTTACAACAGTGTTTGAGACCGCTGCTCTATACTGTTCTCAGGTTGAAAAAAACTCTGAATCTTTCAAAAGAGCCAATAGTAACTCTCTGCTGTTGGCAGTGGGAGGAGTCCACACAGTGTGCATGAGAGCCTCCCCATTGTTATGACATCAGAGGCAAAGCAGTTCCATACACCTTGAATCCTCTGAAAGAGTCAGTGAACAGAGGCATCGCCCCTTCTCACACACTCCCCCTGCCACAATTGGATAGGTCCCATGTCTATTTGTAAGGCGCATGTGGTTAGCACAATTGCTACCTAATACAGCAGAATCATCCTGACTAACCAGTTGAACATATTTACTCAGACTTTCAGGAACTGTCAAACAATCGAATGACAGTCTTTACAGGAATTTGTATAGGCTGAGGTACCCAATTCATCATAAACAAGTTTTATGACAGGCTTATGGATCCTGTCTGACCTATGTACCACTACAGTATCATCAACATGCTGACCAGATGAGTCATCTGAAACAGCAGGCATACTTTCACTATCGGCTGTATTTTCCTCAGTTACACCAATTAAAGATATGAGAGTATTAATGTCTGCCAATATTCCCTTGCAAGGACTGTTATCAACTATGGAACCACTAAGCTCAGGTAGAGGTTCAGATTCATTGGTTGATTCAGATAAATTTGGCATTGCTTCTGGTCTATGTATAGGAGATACATGAGGTTTGTCATATGTATGTTGTTTGAAAGATGGATCACTAAGATTCTCTGCACTTCTAGCATTTCTTTCAGTTACTGTCTTAATTAATGACCATTTAAGAAGCATCTCAAAAACTCAATCGAATCTAGACCTTGTGATACTGGTGGGTCCATACAGTATTCCATCTGAAATGTGGAATCCTCAGACTCAGAGTGGTCTGAGTCACAATTTGATATCTTAACTTCTGTTTGTATTCTGCTGTTGGCCTGGATGTTGTACCTACCAACATCTAAATCTAATTTAGGTTCCTAGACGCAAAACACACCCAAGATCCACCCACGATCTACCTTCTAACCACACCCACTTTCTGATAGGCGCCTTGAACTTAGTGCCTACCTGAAAGTCATAGGTACCTACCACCTAATTAATTTTAACTTTTGCCAATTATGAACTCATTAGTGTTCAATATCAGTGCTAATTAAGCTTTTTAAATAATTAAGTTAGGCTCCTAGATTGGCTAGATGTCAATCTAGGTACCTAACTTGAGGTGTCATTTATAGAATCTGGGCACAAATACCTAAGCTAAAAAGAAGCCTGATTCCACTTGCTTTGAAATCATGCTCTATGATTTCTGAAACTTCTCCTCACTGTTCTCCAGCTTATACACACACACAAGCTTTCCTGCCCAGCATCAGAGGAATCCTTGTAAATGACCTGCATTTCAGGAATAGCAGAGTCTAGCTATGCTTGCTAGTGATCAATTGCAGCTCCTTCACCCCCCTATCCAAGGTGCCTGAGCTAAAAGAGCAAAATGACAATAACAATACTGTTATGATAACTGAAAGTGAAGTAAGTTGGGAATGAAATGATATAATGATGTCGTTAGATATTGTATTGTTTCAGATAGCAAATGCCTCAAAATGACAATAGGGTACATTGTCAATGTTTAGCACACAGAAAGAGATCAAAATACAAAGAAAAGTCAACGAGAGTGTACACGCCAATAGAACTGGGACAGATTCTGACAGATGGTTCTTTATTCACTAAAAAGACCCGACACTGCCAGTGTTTCAGCTCTTGGTCTGCATCAGGGGTCTCTTAAGATGTCTGCTAAACAAATTCATTACAAAAGCAGTCCCGATGTTAATTTAGACTCAACCTCGTCCAAATGGCAACAGTAATATCAATCAAATCTTTGTAAAAAATTAAAAGCAACAGAGAGTCCAATATAAAGTACTCTCAATTATACATCAGGTTTTATATCATACAGCCCCTGGATGTTATCGAAATTTGTTGGAGTTGTATTGTCCAAGAAGGAAATTAAGATCTGCACAGCATATGAGATAGTCATTGATGAAAGAAAGAAATGTGATACATACCAGGGTCGGGAATTCTATGTTGTCAAGAGTAGGGATGAAATTTTGGAATTCATTGACAGGTCAGTTATGATTATGTAAACCCAGGGATACTTTTAAGAAACTTTTGTTGACCCCCTCCCCCCCCTTTTACAAAACCGCAATAGCATTTTTTTAGCGCAGGCCGGCGTGCTGAATGCTCTGCGCTGCTCCTGACACTCATAGTTCCTATTCAGCGTGCTGGCCTGTGCTAAAAAACACTATTGCAGTTTTATAAAAGGGAGGATCAGTTATTTGTCAATGTATTTATATGAACAAAAATACAGTAAGTATTTCTGTGACACTTTTAAAAACTCATAACGATCTAGTTATAGGACGATGCATTTATGTGAACAAAATGAGTATGTTCGTAGTGGAGGATGTAGACAAGTTTATGAGTATATGTTGTATTGTTATTGGGCTTCTTTTACTAAGGTGCGCTAGTGTTTTTAGCGCGCACAAACCACGCGCTAAGCGAAAAAAACAAACGCCAGCTCTGTGGAGGCATTAGCGTTTAGCTTGCGTGGCATTGTAGCGTGCGCTAAAACCGCTAGCGCACCTTAGTAAAAGGAGCCCATTATTTATTTTGCATGTTATTTTGTAAACTGCTTAAACTTTAGGCAGTATATAAATATTTTAAATAAATAAATATTAAATACATTTTGAAACAACCGCACATCCCTGGTCAGTTACGTACCCATCCGCAGAAGTGAAAAAAGGAGGTGTGCTTATAGTGTAAAGGAGTTCCCTCTCAGGTGACTCCATGTCCACAAAATGTAGCTGTTTCCTAGTTAGATGAATAATTTCTGTTTCTTTAACCACTAGATGCCTTATTGTCCCGGTGGCTTCCTTCGGAAGTTGATCATCGACTGGAGTGATGTGCATAATCACAGTCTAAAAAAAAAGAAGAATATTCTTAATTTTCCTTGAACTGTAAGTGCATACCTATCATGAAATAGAGACAGTAGGTTAATTCATTTCCAGCTTATTACTAAATGAGCTGTTAAGAAGTCCATAGGCATAGGTATAGCCTGTTTTGTTTGTAATGTACATAGGAAATTTTGGCTTGAATAGATAGCAACTACAAGGGGCTGCTGGAAAATTCTCAGTCCAACCAACTTCCTAAAGTCTGAGGAGTCCTTTTATCAAGCCGTGCTAGCGGGGTTAGCGCGTCAGACATTTCATCACGCGCTAACCCCCATGGCCGGCTAAAAAACTAACGCCTGCTCAATGCAGGCATTAGCGGCTAGCGCGGCAGGCGGTTTAATGTGCGGTATTACGTGTGTTAAACCCCTACCGCAACTTGATAAAAGGACCCCTGAGCAGTGGCATACCAAAGGGGGGCGGTGGGGGGGAGGCCTGCCCCGGGTGCAGCCTTAGGGGTAGGCCTGCCCCGGGTGCAGCCTTAGGGGGGGTGCACAGCCGGCCAGGTCCGGAAAATGGTCGATCGCCAAGGCAAAGTGAGTCAATCGCGGAGCCCATCCCAGGCTCCGTGATAGACTCACTTTGCCTTGGCGATCGACCATTTTCCGGACCTGGCCGGCTGTGCACCCCCCTAAGGCTGCAGTCAGAGAGGAAGTTTGGGCCAGCCAATCGCTGCTTGGCTGGGCAGAACTTCCTCTCCGACGGCAGAATTGACGTCGGGGAGAGGAATGCTGGTCGGCCCGACTCAGGCCAGACAAGGTAGGAAAAATTATTTTATTTTCAATTTAGTGATCAAAAGGTGTCTGAATTTATATCTGCTGTCTATATTTTGCACTATGGCCCCCTTTTACTAAACCGCAATAGCGTTTTTTAGCGCAGGGAGCCTATGAGCGTAAAGAGCAGCCCTGGGCATTCAGCGCAGCTCCTTGCGCTAAAAACTGCTATTGTGGTTTAGTAAAAAGGGAGGGGGTATATTTGTCGATTTTTGTATGGTTGTTACTGAGGTGACAGTGCATAGAGTCATCTGCCTTGACCTCTTTGAAAAAAACCCAGAATAGGAATGATAATTAACATTTTCTCAGCGTACAGTGTGCTTTGTGTTTTTTAAAATTTTATTGGTGGTTGATCATTTTGACTTGGTCATTTTAAAAGTAGCTCACAAGCCCAAAAAGTGTGGGCACCCCTGAGCTAGAGCGTTGAAGCTGCGTGTGGCTGCCGTAAAGGTCATCTCTGACACAACCGAAAATTGCATCAGAGACAACCTTTACAGCAGCCATATGCAACTACAATGCTCCGGCTGCTGTAAGAAGGCAGTTTAGACATCGCCGGCCACAGGACAGGGAGGTTTGTCTGACCGGGCCTGTTGTCTGGGGGGGGGAGGCGTTGCAGATCTTGTTGCCAAAATCAGAAAGGTGAGAAAGATGGGCCTGTGGTGGATGGAGAGATTGAGAGAAGGGGGCAGATGATGGAAGTGGGTAGAAAGGGGAGAGAGAAGAGGTCAGATGATGGAAGCGGGGAGAAGGGAGAGCAAATGCTGAATGGAAGTGGAGAAAGAGAACACATACTGGATGGAAGAAGGGATAAAGGAAAAGGACATATGCTGGATAGGGGAAGAAGATAGAGTTACATAAGAACATAAGAACATAAGCAATGCCTCTGCTGGGTCAGACCTGAGGTCCATCATGCCCAGCAGTCCGCTCACGCGGCGGCCCAACAGGTCCAGGACCTGTGCAGTAATCCTCTATTTATACCCCTCTATCCCCTTTTCCAGCAGGAAATTGTCCAATCCTTTCTTAAACCCCTGTACTGTACTCTGCCCTATTACTCCCTCTGGAAGCGCATTCCAGGTATCCACCACTCGTTGGGTAAAGAAGAACTTCCTAGCATTCGTTTTAAATCTGTCCCCTTTCAACTTTTCCAAGTGTCCTCTTGTTCTTTTATTTTTCGAAAGTTTGAAGAATCTGTCCTTCTCTACTCTCTCTATGCCCTTCATGATCTTATAAGTCTCTATCATATCCCCTCTAAGTCTCCTCTTCTCCAGGGAAAAGAGACCCAGTTTCTCCAATCTCTCAGCGTATGAGAGGTTTTCCATCCCTTTTATCAAGCGTGTCGCTCTCCTCTGAACCCTCTCGAGTAACGCCATATCCTTCCTAAGGTACAGAGACCAATATTGGACGCAGTATTCCAGATGCGGGCGCACCATCGCCCGATACAATGGCAGGATAACTTCTTTTGTCCTTGTTGTAATACCCTTCTTGATTATGCCTAGCATTCTATTTGCTTTCTTAGCGGCTGTTGCGCACTGTGCCGTCGGCTTCATTGTCATGTCCACCATTACCCCAAAGTCCCTTTCTTGGTTGCTCTCATTCAATAATATCCCTCCCATCGTATAGTTGTACCTCGGGTTTCTGTTTCCAACATGCAATACTTTACATTTCTCAACGTTGAACTTCATCTGCCATCTCGCCGCCCATTCCCCCAATTTGTTCAAGTCCCTTTGCAATTCTTCGCATTCCTCTTTAGTCCCAGCTCCACTAAATAGTTTTGTATCGACCGCAAATTTTATTATCTCACACTTCGTGCCTGTTTCTAGATCATTTATGAATATATTAAATAGCAGCGGCCCGAGCACTGAGCCCTGCGGAACACCACTCGTGACCCCCATCCAGTCCGAGTAGTGGCCCTTCACCCCTACCCTCTGTTTCCTACCCGCCAACCAGTTTCTGATCCATCTATGTACGTCTCCGTCCACTCCATGGTTCTTCAGTTTCCGGAGTAGACGTTCGTGAGGCACCTTGTCAAAGGCTTTTTGGAAATCAAGGTATATGATGTCTATGGGGTCTCCTCTGTCCATCCGTTTGTTAATTCCTTCGAAGAAGTGCAATAAGTTCGTTAGGCACGATCTCCCCCTGCAGAAACCATGTTGGGTTGTTTTCAAAAGTTCGTTTCTTTCCAGATGTTCATCGATGTGTTCTTTAATCAGTGCTTCCGTCAGTTTCCCCGGAACCGAGGTCAAACTCACTGGTCTGTAGTTTCCCGGGTCACCTCTTGATCCCTTTTTAAAGATGGGCATGACATTGGCTATCTTCCAATCCTCCGGGATCATGCCTGTTTTCAAGGATAGGTTGCAAATTTGCTGCAGTAGTTCCGCTATCTCCTCCTTTAATTCCTTCAGAACCCTGGGATGGATTCCGTCCGGACCCGGGGATTTGTCAGTTTTAAGTTTTTCTATCTGCCTGTGTACATCATCAAGGCTCACTTCCATGGATGTTAATTTTTCTGCTTGATTTTCATTGAAGATTTGTTCAGGTTCCGGTATGTTGGTTGTGTCTTCATTTGTAAATACAGAAGAGAAGAACATGTTGAGTCTTTCTGCGACTTCTTTCTCCTCCTTCACCACTCCCTTCCTGTCTCCTTCGTCCAGCGGTCCTACCTCCTCCCTAGCTGGCTGTTTCCCTTTAACATATCTGAAGAACGGTTTGAAATTTCGTGCCTCCCTGGCTAGCCTCTCTTCATACTCTCTTTTGGCTTTTCGAACCACACGGTGACATTCTTTTTGATACTTCCTGTGCTCCTTCTGGTTCCCTTCAGTTTTGTCCTTTTTCCATTCCCTGAATGAATTTTTCTTATTGCCTATCGCTTCCTTCACTATTTTAGTCATCCATACTGGGTCTTTTGTTCGACCCTTTTTGCACCCCTTTCTGAATCTGGGGATGTGCAGATTTTGTGCCTCGCTCACTGTGTCTTTGAAAAAAGACCAGGCATGTTCTACTGTTTGCCATTTTTTGGAAGTGTTCCTAAGTTTCTTCCTTACCATTTCCCTCATTGCTTCATAGTTTCCTTTCCTGAAGTTGAAAGATGTCGCTATGGTTCTCTTTCCGTTCGGTATGCCTACTTCAACCTTGAACTTGATATTATGATCACTGTTTCCCAACGGTCCCACTACTTCCACTTCCTTTGCAGGTCCCCTTAGTCCATTTAGGATTAAATCCAGAGTGGCATTTCCTCTCGTCGGTTCTCTAACAAGCTGCTCCATGAAGCAATCTTGTATAGCCTCCAGGAATTCTGTCTCCCTAGCGCATCTTGAGCTTCCAAGACTCCAGTCTATCCCAGGATAGTTGAAGTCTCCCATAACAACTGTGTAACCACTTTTGCATTCCCGCTTCATCTCGGCATCCATTTCTTTATCGCTATCTCCGGTTTGCCCGGGTGGACGATAGTATAGGCCCATCTTTATTTCATGCCCTTTCCTACCCGGTGTTTTAACCCATAGCGATTCCAGTTTGTTGATCATCTCTGCTGTGTCCATTCTTGTCGATTGTATGCTTTCTTTTACGTATAGGGCTATTCCTCCTCCTTTCTGACCTGACCTATCCCGGCGATAGAGCTTGTACCCCGGCAGTGCTGTATCCCATTTGTTTTCCTCATTCCACCACGTTTCAGAGATTCCAATGATGTCTATGTCCTCTGCATTGGCCATGGCTTCTAGCTCCCCCATTTTGTTTCTTAAACTCCTTGCATTAGTATATATGCAGTTTAGATCCTGGCATTTTGTCGTCTTCATTTCTTTTCCCTGTGCTTCAGTCTTTGGTGTCTTCTCTTTTGCTACAATCTTTCTAACCTCCTCTTCTGGGTTAGTTGACTCCTGTAATTTGTCTCTTGTTTCTTCCCTGCCTTTTTTCCCCTCAGTATCTTCATGGGATACCTTCTTCCGAATCATCGACGCTAGGTCGACTGTCGGCTTTCCCCTTTCTCTTAGTTTAAAGCCTGTTCTATTCCTCTCTTGACGTTGTTTGCTAGAAGTCTTGTTCCCGCCACGCTCAGGTGCAGTCCATCTCTCCTGTAGAGCTTGCTCTTGCCCCAGAACGTTGTCCAGTTCCTCACGAAGTGGAACCCTTCTTCCTCACACCATCTCCTCATCCACGCATTTATTGATTGTAGTTCTTCCTGCCTTTTCACATCTGCCCTTGGTACAGGTTAGTGAGATAGTGGAGGGGGAAGGAAAAGAGTTTGCAGACTCGTAATACTATGTTTTGATATTGTTTCAGATCATTGATCGAACCATGTTAACGAAAAGTGTGGAATTTTCAAGTGTGGAACACTGAGCCATCATAAAGTTCCTATTCCTGCAGTAACATTTCCTCATATTTGGGGGGGGGGGGAGGTTTGTTTCATTTCCTATTTCATTTCAAATGACAGAATATCACTACTGAGACTGTCTCACAACATGCATATATTAGACCAGTGATGGCTAACCTTTTTGAGCCCGAGTGCCCAAACTGCCGCACAAAACCAAAGAATTTCCTCAAAGTGCCAGCACGTCAATTAAACCTTAATAACAAGATTTTAGTATCTAAAAACTCTTTATAAAGTTGCCTGAACTATGTAACATCATTTTTAAAGGTTGGAATCTTTGTATTGTCAGAGAATCAATTTGATTCACTATCCTTTGGTTTTCATTTCAATTTATTGGCAATTTATAATGTTTTAATGATTTCATTCAATTTAATGAATTTAGGAAGAATTTGATTCAGTTACACAATATATTTTAAATGTAAAATCCCTTTTTTAAATAACATGTAAAGTCCCTTTTTTAAATAACATCTTTAAATAATATTTAAATAACTTAGAAAGTGTCTTAACTGCAAACTGAAAACACTGCTTCATGTAAACATATGCATTGGGCATGCTCTGAAAAAAATTAATGTGATTTTTGTTGTTGCATGCATGCTGATAACTTGTCAATCCTTGGCTCATAGTGCGTTAATTTCAGAGCAACACATGCAGCACTCATGTCATCCGTTAATCTGTTTCTAGCATCAGATTTTATATGATTCAAAGCCGAAAACAGCTGCTCACAAGCATAGGATGAATCAAACAAAGTAAGAAGAGCAATCCCAAGTGCTTTCATGGACTTAAAATTGTCTGGCAGAGAATTCCACGCTTTTAGGATTTCATTTTCAGAACTGCTAGCAGTGATTTCATTTGTCACCCTTTCACACTCAATACGTTCAAGAGCCGCACGCAGGTCATTGAATTTACTTTTCCAGATAGAGCTTTCTTGAAATTCCAGTAGCTCCATTTCCAAATTTTGAATATCCAACCACTGTAAGCAAGAAAGATCAAGATCTTCAAATGTGGACTTTTCTGGGGAAGTTATAAATGAAAGGGTTGTCTCCATCTTACGGAACTGAGAAAATCTTTTACTAAAATTCTCCTTTGCTTCAGCTACAATGGTGGAATATGCTTTGTGGATTTCCTGGTGTTTTTTATGACTGTCCACAAATGTTGTAGAATTATCCAAATGTATTTTTAGGTTGGGAAAATATTTTAGCTGTCCACTCTCAAGGTCTTTTTCAAAAACATGCAATTTTCTCTCAAAAGCTTTGATGTCACTAAACATGCTTTCTGCTGTTTTTCCCATGCCTTGTAATTTTTTGTTTAGTACATTAAAGTGGTTAGTAAAATCTGTAAAGAACATGAGGTTGGTAAGCCAGGCCATGTTGGTGAGTTGAGGATAGTCTTCCCCCTTTTCGTTCATAAATAGCCTAACTTCTTCCAAGCAGGCCACAAATCTCTCTAACACTCGTCCTCTGCTCAGCCACCGGACATTATTGTACATCAGTAAAGTATTATATTGTGCCTGAACCTCATCAAGAAGGGCTTGAAATTGTCGAAAATTAAGAGCACGCGCCATGATGAAGTTCACCATTTTTGCTACATCTTTGAGGACATCATCAAGTTTTTTGCTGCTTTCTTTGGCGCAGAGCGCCTCTTGATGTATTATGCAGTGAAATTGAATCAGTGGATGTTTTGCTTCCTTAGCAAAGAAATGAATGAATCCTGATGTTGTCCCCACCATGCTAGGTGCTCCATCGCTAGTAACTGAAACTACTTTTTCTGGACTTATGTCTAGTGATGAAAAAGCCTCCATCACAGCATTGTGGATATCTATCCCTTGTGTTCTTCCAGGCAAAGACAACAGTTTTACCAGCTCTTCTCTCATGATGTCACCAGTAGCATAACGCAAAATGAGCGCTAGTCTTGCATGGTTAGTAATATCTGTACTTTCATCCAAGCACATGGAGTAGAAGGGTGCTTTTTGTAAGTCGCAAGTAAGCTGTTGACTAACATCAGCAGCCATTCGCAGAACCCTATCTTTTGCAGTATTTCTGCTTAGCGGCATCTCAGAGATGCGCTGCACAATTTTATCCTTGTTTTTGAAATCATGGAAGAGTGAATTACTCCCAGCCAAAATTGCCTTTTTGATAAAATCTCCATCAGAGAGGGGCTTACCATGTTTTGCCATGCACAGTGAAATTTGAAAGCTGGCAACTGTAAGATGATTAGTTTTTGAAAGATAGTTGCTAAAACTAAGAGACTGGGAGTGATATTTCTTTAATTTTCCTACAAGGAACTCTTTTCTTTGAGCTAAACCAAGTTCAGCAACACTGTTATGGTTGGTCTCAAAGTGACGTTTGACACTTGATGTGCGAGACACAACACTTTCATTACACATAATACACAATGCTTTCCCACTGCGTTCAATCACTCCATATGTACTCTGTCCAGGCCTCTTAGAATGGTCTTCCACTATCTGTTTTTGCTTTTTTTGCTGTACTCATTTTCTTTGTTCAAGACTTCAAGTCTACAAAAAAGATAAAATTTGTATAATAAAAAAAATCTAATGAAGTGCTGTATACAAATCCGTCCCCATAAAAAAATATGTGATTGGGGAATTTTACTAATTGTAGACATCCGTTTTGGTCAAAAAATATACTGTCTGGGTGAAAACCGGACTTGTGCAACCTGAGTGAATGGGAAAAGGACTTTTATTTTTCATTATTGGAGCCTTTGTTATTTTATTATGATGTTTACAAAAGCACTGTGAAGGGCCACATATACACTTTACTGTTTTTTGCTATATTGAGTTTTCCATAAGGTACAGCGCAGAGGATTAGTGTGTTGGTTGTTCACAGAGAGCCCAGCCCTCCTCTCAGCTTACTGAACTTCTCTATGCAATCATCAAAAGCAGCTTTTTTATTTCCTCGAATTTAGCATGTCCCCCATGGAAGATACAGAGGTTTTTACAGAGGAGCACATTATTAGACACATTAACATCCCCCCATATCCTCACCTCTCTAGCATGGGAGCACTAGGAACTGTTCCTGATTACAGATGTCACATGTGGAGTCACACTACAACCTCACTGAGTTCCTGTGACAGACTCAGTGTGAAGCTTCTCTTCCTCCCCCCACTTCCCCCTCACACACTGCCTGGCTCATAGGATACTAAGGGGAAGACAGGCAGGCTAAACATCCACTCACAGGACTGCAGCCAGCACAGGAGGATGGGCCGCGGCCCACCGGGACAATGCCCGGTCCTCCCAATGGCCAGTCCGGCCCTGTTGCCAGGTGAGCTGCAAAGCAGACACCGGCACACTCGCCTCCCGCTGCGCCGCATATCTTAATTGCGGACTAGAGAGTTGCGCGGGGACAGAAATCCCACCCGTCCCTGCCAAAGTCTCACCCGTCCCCGTGAGGAATCCCACCCATCCCCGTGAGGAACCCTTCCGTCCCCACCCGTCCCCGCGAGGAATGTCCTCCGTCCCCGCCCGTCCCCGTGAGGAATCCCCTCCGTCCCCGCCCGTCCCTATAAACTTCAGAAATAGTTATTTCATTTAATTATGCTACTGAATTAAAGGCTCTGGTAGAAACCCATTTACAAATAAGCAAAAAGACTTTATTAATTTGGAAATATTAATTGGGAAGAATACACACTTTGTAAACGGGTTTCTACCAGAGCCTCTTTTGTTTATAAATTTTTATAAACACAACTAATATACTACTTTATCCTGAAGCAAAAAAAAAAAGAAAAAAAGAAATAGAATTATTTTCCTACCTTTGTTGCCTGGTTTCTGCTTTCCTCATGTTCTCATTCAGTTCCTTCCATCCACTGTCTCTCTTCCTTCTGCGTCTTCCATTTGCTCTGTTACTGTGCCTCTCCCTTTCTCCCCCCTTCCAAATTGGTCTGGCACCCATCTTCTTCCCTCCGCTCCCCCCATAGTCTGGCATCTCTGTCTTCTTCCCTGCCAGCGTCTTCTCCCCACTCTCTCTTCCCCATTTCCTTTCAGCGTCCTTCTCCCCCCCCCCATCTTCCCCATGTTCTGTCAGCGTCCTTCTCCCCCCTCTGTTTTCCCCATGGCCTTTCAGCATCCTTCTCCATCCCCCCCGTCTTCCCCATGGCCTTTCAGCGTCCTTCTCCACCCCACCCCTTTGTCTTCCCCATGTCCTTTCAGCGTCCTTCTCCACCCCTTTGTCTTCCCCATGTCCTTTCAGCGTCCTTCTCCACCCCTTTGTCTTCCCCATGTGCTTTCAGCGTCCTTCTCCCCCCCACCCCGTCTTCCCCATGGCCTTTCAGCATCCTTCCCCCCCGTCTTCCCCATGTCCTGTCAGCGTTCTTCTCCCCCTTCTGTCTCCCACAAATGCTTTCAGTGTCCTTCCCCCTCCCCCGTCTTCCCCATTGCCTTTCAGCGTCCTTCTTCACCCCTTTGTCTTCCCCAGTGCTTTCAGCGTCCTTCTCCCCCCCTCCTTCTCTCCCGCCCCGGGTGCAGCACAGCCGGCCAGGTCCCCTTACTTTTGTGGCGCTTCCGCGACCGACAGACCGACAACAGCCCCGGTCTGACAAACCTCCCTGCCCTTAACCGCGAATCTAAATTTCCTTCTTACAGCTGCTGTAAGAAGGTAATTTAGATTCGCGGTTAAGGGCAGGGAGGTTTGTCGGACCAGGGCTGTTGTCGGTCGGTCGGGTTAGCTCCACAAAAGTAAGGAGACCTGGCCGGCTGTGCTGCACATGGGGCGGGGCGGACCGCCCCCCTCCCTTGGTAGCCACTCGAGCCGCGAGGCTACTCCTCCTTACCTACCCTGCCTGCAGCACAGAGCCAAACGGAAGTCTTCCCAATGTCAGCGCAGACGTCGGAGGGAGGGAGGGCTTTGTTTACCGACGTCAGCGCTGACGTCGGGAAGACTTCCGTTCGGCTCTGTGCTGCAAGCAGAGCAGGTAGGGAGAAAAGCCGCGCGACTTAGTACATCCAGCCCCGCAGGAACCCCGCGACCCTCGGAGGCGTCCCCACGGGATCCCCGCGACCCGTGCAGCTCTCTATTGTGGACCTTCCCGCATGCCAGCTGTAAGGCCTTCGCGTGCCACAGCTGGCACGCGTGCCATAGGTTCGCCATCGCTGTCTTAGACTAACATATCTTATCTTTACAAATCAATATGAACAACTTACTGTACTCAGTAATAACAATTTCACAATTCCACAATTGCCCTTTCATGCTCTTAGCCACACATAAGAATGCATATAGGAATAGGCTATTTGAAGTGGCTCTCCAGTAGTTAGTCCATTAGTAGAGGCCCATCTTCAGATATGCCCCTTGACAGAGGTGCTTTCGGTGTTAGATGATGTAACTCAGAAAAGGATAGGATCAAGTTTGATATCAGCATCGTCAGGAACATGAACAGTTTGACTAATCGACAAGGGCTTCCAGGAACTGAATGACAATATAATCAAAGCTTCCTTCACTCTTGAAGTTCTAATCAAGTTCTACTATTTTCATCACTAGGCCTAGTTATTACACACTGATGCTGCCCTTACATAACATCAAATATACTTGGAAAATTAATTCATACTTATTAAATTTCTCAAATGAATTGTCAGTGAAAGTGAAGATTACAGCAGTATTTAGTATAAGAACCCCACCATTGCCTTTTATGAATCTATGGATGTGTTAGCGGTTAGCGCATGCATTGATGTAGCGCGCTAAATTCGTGCTCAAAGGCTTAGCGCGCCTTTGTAAAAGAGGGCCTGTGTTTCTGAGCTCTTGGATTTAATGTAGTACCTGTGGTTCTGAGAGATTCGGAGGGTCATGGCTGTCAGACAAAACAAACTCAAATGAATCTTCAAATATTTCTCCTCCTAGGTGATGATAGTAAATAATCCCATTAAAAAGGTCTCTCTGCAGGAAGCCAGTGACTGGATAGCCTATCACAAAGCAGAGGAAGAAAAATCTGGTTTAATAATGACTTATTTGGTCAAGAAGAAGTGGAATTCTAGAGCTAGTTTGCACTAATATTTGAAAATCTCCCTTCTTTCCATTGCCTTGCACTTAACCCTCTATTGCTCCAGATACAAAATCTTAGATTATGAGCCCACTAGGGACAGAGAAAGTACCTGCATATAATAAACCACTTTGGTTGTACCACAGAAGGATGGTATATCAAATTCATGACTCATTTGAACACCTCAATTAAGCTAAGTTTAGGCACTAAAAATTGTGTGGTTCCAAAAGTGTTGTATTGTTCTCAGATGTGCAAAGATTTAGTTGCTGAATGCTGGTTTTTAAAGCACCGAGGGCTGGATTCTACATACGGGGCCATCATCATTGTCCGCCTAAAAAACGGTTGCCAATCATGTGTCAATCACCCAAAAGTGCCGTTTAAAGAATCGCGGCTTCATGAAAGGTAGGCGCCAGAAATATAGGCTGGGGTTTTAAAGGCATTTTCAGTGTCTACCTTTCATGTGAATCACAGCTATGAAGGTGCTTTATGACACCTAAGACTATTTCCAGCATTAGCCTTGCCTATAGTGGCTTTAGGTGTCATACAATGCCTTCATAGCCACAATGAAGGTGCTGTTTTCCTAGGCACTTGTAGGCGCCTACATTTTTTAAAAATAATTTTAATCGTGTCTAAACAGCTTTTTTCACTTAAGTTAGGCGCTGATAGGGCACTTGCTGGCACCTAACTTAAGATGGTATTTACAGAATATGAGGGGCATAATCAAAACTTTAAAATGCCCCAAATTCTGCCTAAGTTGGCACTTGAACATCCTAATAGAAGGGACTTCCAAGTGCCAATAATCAAAACAAACTTTCTGGACATTCCGCAGCACATCTAAGTTTCTGTGCGTCCAGAGCTCAAAGGGGCATTTTGGGAAGTGTGTTATGGGTGGAAATTGGGCAGACTTCCACCTGGATGTCCTGAAGCAATAATCGAAGCTTTTCTAGGACATCCTAGGAGTAACTTACACGCCAGGACTTAGACCAAAGCAAAACAGGTCTAAAAAAAGTGACCAAATTGACAAGATGACCACTGGAGGGTTTACGGCATGACGCCCCCCCCCCCCCCGCCTTATTCCCCCAGTGGTCATGACCTCCTCCCACAACCCAGAGAAAAACAGCACATTAGGGGCTTGTCATCACTGATCGTGTCAGAGAAATCCCCATCGGCTGAGTCGGTTTTGGGGATTCTTGCTGGCTCAGCTGATAGGGATTCCCCCTGCCAAGATCAGCTGGAGCCCTACATCCCTCCCCCCCACATCCCCCCACATTCCTGGACCCCCCCCCATCACCTGACACCCCTGACATAAGGCAACACCCTCCAAATCACCCAATATCACCCTACATGACGTAACACCCTCCCACATCATCTGATACCACCTGACATGAGGCAATACTGCCCCTCCCCCACCCGACACCCCCGTACCTTCTGATGCAAAATCAGCAGGAGGGAAGCCCACTCCTTCCTGCCTATAGGACCACGTGCTGAGAAGATGGGCCTTCCCCCTCCATTGCATCTTGGGATGCAGTAGGAGGGGCCTAAGGCTCTGATTGGCTCAAAATGGAATGATTCCATAAAACATATGTGCACTTTCTAGAATCACATATAGTACCCATGCATGTCATAAATATTTAAACTGATATGTTCTATTTCTGATGGTTAAAGCCTTTTAAGAATCAATATATGTTAGGGCCTAGTATAGAACTGTCTAGTATAGAACTGATCATTCCATTTGCCCCAAGTGTATAAGATATTCCATAGATACACTTTCAAACATTTTTATAGACCTCAGTGACACAACCTACCACTCAAATCATTTCATAGTGGTAAGCTTTATGTGTTCAGTCATCACTAATATTTTTTAAACCATTTTTTATATATTTAATATATCCAATATTTAAACAGGAGTTAGAAAAAACTTTTACTTAGCTTTTAATAATAATAATAATAATAATTTATTTTGTATACCGCCATACCCAGGGAGTTCAAGGCGGTTCACAACAGATAGATGAATTACATACAGTGCGATTGAAAAAAAAAAAAAAAAAGAACATAACAAGGCAATCGTAGGGTCAAACTCGTTTACATTAAGGACTCTCTCAGCATGAACTGGGGGCTTAAAATCCAACATATTTCACTCACAGCTTTTTCAAGGATCCTCCCCAGAGTCGTCCTTTGTCCTCTGACTCAGTTTTACTTGTCCGTGCAATATCTGCCCTTCTTGATTTTCCCAAACCCCCTTCCCCCTACACACAGCCCATACAGCATCTGTCTTTGCCTCATTACCAACCCCAGCCTCCCTCTCTCATCTGGATCCTGTGGTATGACCTCTCCCCCGGTTCTCGACTCCCCCCACCTACCTCCTCCCCGCTGCTGTAATTTAAAATCTTCAGGCAGCCGGCAGCACAACAAAGCTAGCCTCCCATCGTTGGCCTGCCCCAGAAGTATTCTTTCAGCAGCACTTCCCCTTCCCGCGTAGGCAGGATGCTGTGAAGTACCGCAGAAGGAACACTTCCGGGGTAGACCAATGACGGGAGGCTGGATTCATTGCACTGCCGGCTGCCTGAAGATTTTAAATTACAGCAGCGGGGAGGTGGTAGGTGGAAGAATCAGGAGAGCCATATTTCCGATTGTCAAATTTTGGAAGGCCATGGCTCCTGTGGCCTCCTCCGTTCCGATGCCTGTGGCTCCTTGTGTGCATAAATTTACAGAATACTAGTACTTATACACGTTAAGTGTACACTTACAGTTAAGTGCTAGCATGGTGCCTGAGTGCTATTCTGTAATGACACATGTAAGTGGCATGAGGTAAATTCTATATATTGTGCCTAAAAATCAGCACTGAAAAAAAAGTTAAGCACTGTTTATAGAATAGTGCTTATGCCCGGGAACAGTGACTATTTGCACCAATGAAAACACAGTGCAAAATCTCCCACTTAAAGTTAGGCATGGATGTCCCTTATATAAGAACATAAGCAACGCCTCTGCTGGGTCAGACCTGAGGTCCATCGTGCCCAGCAGTCCGCTCACGCGGCAGCCCAACAGGTCCAGGACCTGTGCAGTAATCCTCTATCTATACCCCTCTATCCCCTTTTCCAGCAGGAAATTGTCCAATCCTTTCTTGAACCCCAGTACCGTACTCTGCCCTATTACGCTCTCTGGAAGCGCATTCCAGGTGTCCACCACATGTTGGGTAAAGAAGAGCTTCCTAGCATTTGTTTTGAATCTGTCCCCTTTCAACTTTTCTGAATGACCTGTTGTTCTTTTATTATTCGAAAATTTGAAGAATCTGTCCCTCTCTACTCTCTCTATGCCCTTCGTGATCGGGAAAGTCTATAATTACACACGTAACTTTGAGGAATGCCCCTGATCCACTTATGATCCTCCTATTTCTAAACCTTAGAACAATCAAATAATATAATAAATACATATCTCCCCCCCCCCCCCCCCACCCCTCCTGGATGTGTAAAAATGCTCCTACAGAGAACAAAGGTAATATTAATGATCAAGTCAAACAAAATTTTGTTAATGGGTCCCAAATTTCTTTGAATTTTTTATAGTGTCCCAATTGTAATGAATTCATATATTTTAATTTATAAGTTTGGCATAAGGATTCCTATCAAAAGGTAAAGTTTAGCCTGTCCCAATTTTTCCAGTTTTTTGTAACAAGCTGTAAGGCAACTCCTGTCATGATGAGCAGTAATCCATTCTTATTTGCATGTTAACCTACAGTATGAGTTAATGCATATAAAATCAATTTCTATACATTAAAACATTGTTAGATATGAAAATGTTTGAAATGAAACCAGAAAAAGTCCAAATATTGTCCAGAAAGCTCAAAAAGTAACTAAATGTTTTCCATGCACAACCCTGTGGATGGTGTTTTATATTTATATTGTGTATTTACAGAGCATAGTTAAAGATTAAAATTATTATTGTAAATGTTACCAGGATTTGTTTAGTTTGTTACTTTATTGTTCCCATATGTATGTAAATATCAGAGCAGCAAACTTATGCTTTTTTTTTTTTTTCAAATACATCTGTAACTAGTGAACTTTTTTTTCAACTAGGTTTTTCTGTTGTTTTAGCATTTTATTATGTTAATTCAGCCAGTATCACTGTGCATGTTTAACAGCTGGAAATATTTTAAAGTTTTGTATGAATTAGGCTGGTTATAATAAATATGATAATGTCCAAAAAAAAATAAAATAAAATAAACCTCCTTTTTGATGTCATGTGAAAATTTTAGGCACGGATCGCACACCTACATATATACACAAAAATTTAAATTACAACCAATTAACACTAATAATTGCTTATTAACAAGCCCATTATTGTCTTTTTATAACTTGTTCTTTGTAGCTTCTCGTGCATGCACAGGTTCTTGATACTGTAAATTGCCTTAATCCTTTACAGGCATAGAACGAACTACAAATCTTAGATTAGATTAGAATTATCAGTGCTTAAATGGTTTAACTCATTCCTATGCAATAGAGAATACATTGTTTGGAAAGATAACACCTTCTCTCAAAGCTGGAGATCCTTCTGCATTGTGCCTCAGGGCTCCCCTCTATCCCATATTTTATTCAACTTATTTATGAGCTCCACTTGGTGAGATCAAATTCACAAACGGAGAATAACTCCTAACCTAATTAAACATCTTCCTATTGCTGCATATTGGTTCTGTCGATATGAATATCGCAAAATCAATCTCAGGAAGAATAAACAAAATCTCTGCCTGAGCTAATAACATTTACTATGTTACTATACAGACTTCCACGGTGTGTGTCCCATATGTGAAGATTTGGTGTAGGATGGGTTGTGGAGAGCATCAATGGTCACTCCACTAACTTGGAACATAAGGATGTTACAGGCCAGACTTTAAGGTAGATATCCTGCAAACAGGATGGTTGGATAGGCTGGAGAGACCTTGATGGCATCTTCAGCATTTGGAACCTAGGACAATACCAGGTGGACTTTACAGTCTATGCCCCAGAAATATCAAAGAAGAGACAAGTTAATTTAATCATGTATTTTTAATGTGTATAACTAATGGGCAGACTGGATGGTCTTTATCTGCCGTCATTTACTATGCTACTATGTAAGCTGAACACTGCCAAGGCCAACTTAACATGGTCCTTGATCTATTTAGCTTTGGAGCTGAAAATAAACTTTGTGTGAGTCTCTAAATCCCTGCGCATTTGCCAATCATATTGGCTTAGAAAGATAGGATAAGCCTATGTCTGTTCTAGTGGGGACAAAGACACATCACAGTACTTGACAGAGTGAATAGAAAGAAGAATTCTATGGGAACAATAAACTGTATTTTGTTTTTAATATAAACTGGAGTTTGGAGCGATTATGTTCTCTGACTGTGGATGTCAGGAAACTATTCTCTCTTCCAATTCCTGTGCACATCTCACATTAAGAATGAGCCAGAGCAATGCATAGAACATAAAAAAGTGCAATTAACTTACCCCATTTAGTAGAAAAATAAATATTTTTTTAATAGAAGGTGATAACAGCTTTACCTATAGCATCTGCTCCTGGTTTCTTAACAATTTCTCCAGCCTGGGAAGGTCTGGTAATGTTGAAGTGTATGTAGTCATCACTGGAATCCATGTCAGAAGCCTGAAGCATTGAGGCCTGTATCAGGACAGTCTGCCCTTCACAGAGCTCAATAGCAACATTGGTAATGAGGAACGGGGGGCTGTCATCCTTCGGCAAGATGTTGATGGGGAACTTGTGGCGGATGCTGTAGTGACCGTCAAAAATCCTGAAGACCACAAAATCCTTCATGCTATCGCTGTCGTCATGATGGTAGCAAACAGCTCCAGCCTTGATGTCATCTACTGTGAACATGAAGCCTTTACCGCCTGAAGAAGCAAGGAGAAGTTATTTTAATAAACACATGCCTATGTAATATAAATGTATATTAAGAAAACAAACCCTTTTAAAATGTATTCCACTTAAACACTGCAGAATGGTCCATAGCATATAATAAGGCATCTGAAGTGAATGAAGTAAAATATAACAGTACACTTCCCCCTCCGTATTAGCGAATTCCATATCTACTGATTTGCTTATTCGCGGTTTTAGATCAAAAAATACATTTTCATTTTTCAGGCTATTTTAAGCCCTGTAAGCCACCCCCCCCCCCCCCTTGAGCCTTATCTGCTGGTCTAGCGGGTTTTCGGGGCAGGAACAATCTTCCCACGCTCCTGCCCCATGCAGATCACTCACAGGAAATGGCTCGAGAGACTACGGGAGCTCAAGGCAGCCATTTCCTGTGAGTGATCTGCAAAGGGCAGGAGCGTAGGAAGATCGCTCCTGCCCCATAAACCCACTAATCCACCAGGTAAGGCTTAAGGGGGGGGGCTTTCTGGGCTTAAAATAGCCGGGATTAGGGGCAGAACTGGCCCGAATATTATTCGCGGGCCGGCTCTGCCCCGAACCCCCGCGAATACGGAGGGGGAAGTGTCTCCAACAGAAAGCACCTAACTGGGCCTCCGCGTGTGCGGATCGCCGGACTAGATGGACCTAGATCTGATCCGGTGAAGGCGTTTCTTATGTTCTTAAATTAAAAAGAAAATACTGTAATTGTATAACTGCCAAGTACAAGCGTGTTGCTACAGAGAGATTTAATGCTCTAAAAAAATTTACTAAAATATGGGAGCCATTGGAGTCTTATAGCCATGCGCCTATTAAACCACAAAGATTTATTTGTTTGATTAATGTGTACATCCATACTGTCCTTTTTGATATATCTATGAAAGCATCAATGATCATTAATAACTTTAAAGAGGTACGGGGGGAAGGGAGGGTGCGAGCATGGCATGAGGGTTGGGTGGAGACCTTAACTTAAATAAGAGCCCTAATTCATCTTAAATATATATACATATATATATATATGACAAAATACCAAAGTATATCTTCTATTTGTATGTATAAACATAAAATTGTCCTTCACCTTTCACAGTAATTCGTCCATGCTGTAAACCATCCACAATAACAAGCCGAACTGCATTAATGTCGTTGTTGTCAACTATCTGAAATTGTTCCCAAGTGATTGGTCGAGATTGGCCTTCCAGGAGATCAAGACCTACAGTACGAAGAGCATAGCTTTTGAAAATATTGTTTTGTAATTATAGCATGACAGATGCCATCTGAGGGCTAATACTTGAGAGAGAACTTTTTAACATCCCCTCTAACTAGTAGAGCCAATATTCACAGAGGTTATATCAATTTTCAAAAGGAAAGTGTGCATTTAGGGGTAATTAGCTAACATTTACATGCGAATCTCTGGCATATAGGTGCAAGCACTAGCAGTACACTAGATCTATAATGAATGTTCTTAAAAAATGGGGCTCATTTTCAAAAAAGAAAAACATCCAAAATGTGGCATAAAGGAGCAGATAGACATTTTTCTCATCAAACTCTTCCAACTAGTTATTTTAGAAACCTATTTTCTAGACCAGTGGTTCCCAACCCTCTCCCAGAGGACCACCAGCCAGTCGGGTTTTCAGGATAGCCCTCATGAATATGCATGGAGAAGATTTACATGCCTCTCACCTCCATTATATGCAAATCTCTCTCATGCATATTCATGAGGGCTATCCTGAAAACCCAACTGGCTGGTGTTCCTCCAGGACAGGGTTGGGAACCACTGTTCTAGATGTTATCGGGAAACAGACTATCTCATTTAGGAATAAAGTTCAGTTATGCGGATGACATAACGATTATGATTCCTTTGTCAGGATCTCTTTTTCAAGTCACTCACATAGCAGCAGAGGTACTCAGGTTAATGGAACAATGGATGATTGAATTTAGATTAAAGCTAAATTCAGAGAAAACAACATTTTTCTTTGCCTCTCCACGTCAAAATTGTGTTGGAACATCTTTGACCATAGATAAGACAATCTATCCAATTCACCCGATCATTAAGATCCTGGGTATAATTCTGGATCAGGGTCTGACCATTAGGAACCAGGTGGATGCCCTGGTTAGGAAGGGTTTTTTTTATATTCTATGGAGGCTTCGATCTATCAGGGCATACTTTGATGCCTCATCATTCAGACTTTTGGTCCTGTCTTTGGTCCTCAGTCAGCTGGATTTCTGAAACATCATATACTTGGCAGGCATTCAGAGAAAATTGCAGAGATTGCGAATTATCCAAAATGCAGTGGTCAGACTTATTTTGAAGTTGAAGAAGTATGATTATGTTATGCCTTTTTTTTTTTTAGAGTTGCATTGGCTGCCGGTGGAGGTTCGGGTAAGGTTCAAATTTGACTGTATTTGTTATAAAATCATGTTTGGACTAATTCCTAATTATCTTACAAATCTGTTCACCTTCAATAATAGTAAACACACTAGACACTCGTATGTAAAAACTTCATTTTCCATCTGTTAAAGGAGGCAAATTTAAAAAATATCATCATCGCCTTCTATCTTACCAGGCAGCATTCTGGGATAAAGATTTAGATTTTCTAACTATGACCTCCAGTACCTATTTAGAATTTAAAAACGTACTGAAATGGACTTATAATGAAAGAATCAAAGTTCCAAATATACAATAAAATAATCCAGGTTCCAAAATACAATGAAACAATCCACATAAAAAAATAGAAAATCCATATATAAATCTAAAGGACCTATTCCACTAATGGCACAGGACACAACACAGTCCGTGTTTTGACAAGATGTCTTCAGGGGTCTCTGAGAGTCTTATGATGATGTTTACATGGAAAAACTGGTATGTGGAGAGACGAACGCTACTGGTTTCCACAGTACACAGAGGATCTAGAATCAGAAAATAATATTAAATATTGAACTAAAGCCAGTACTGGGCAGACTTGCACGGTCTGTATATGGCCGTTTGGGGGACGATGGACTGGAGAGGGCTTCAATGGCTGGGAGGGTGTAGATGGGCTGGAGTAGGTTTTAACGGAGATTTTGGCAGTTGGAACCCAAGAACAGTACTGGGTAGAGCTTTGGATTCTTGCCCAGAAATAGCTAAGAAGAAAAAAATTTAAAATTTTAATTGAATCAGATTGGGCAGACTGGATGGGTCATTAGGGTCTTTATCTGCCGTCATCTACTATGTTACTATATACTTGTTTACTAAATATTTGAGCAACTAAGCTATTCCATTCAATTGTAATAATTTTTTCTTTTGTCAAACGCGTAGAGCAGGGGTCTCCAAAGTCTCTCCTTGAGGGCCGAATCCAGTCGGGTTTTCAGGATTTCCCCAATGAATATGCATTGAAAGCAGTGCATGCATATAGATCTCATGCATATTCATTGGGGAAATCCTGAAAACCCGACTGGATTCGGCCCTCAAGGAGGGATTTTGGAGACCCCTGGCGTAGAGCTTTACGGTCCTGCAGTATAAAAGCCAATTGTTATGTTATATTATTTCTATGCTATTCATCTGTAGTTCATCTAAATCTCAAAGAAGCATTTTAAAGATAAGGTATGGGCAGGCTTATCACCTGGATGTTTTTCTGCCATAATCGAACATTTTAGAATATATCTAGGGCATAATTTGGACATTTGGAGCTAGACTTGTTTTAACAACGAATAAGTGTCAGAAAGGTGCCCAAACTGGCCATTAAAGGGATGAAAAAATGACCTCCGCACACTCACCCAGTGATCACTGACCCCCCTTCCACCCACCCAAAGTTGTGTATGAAACAGTACATACCTGCCTGTATGATTCCTTCAGATGTTATGACCAGTCCTAGTATAGCAGGGCTGTGTAGTCAACCATAGAGATGGGGCTCAGGCCTATATACAACTTCTACACTTATGGTGGAATATGTGAGTCTTCCAAAACCCACCCTGGAGGAAAACTTCATAGTCTGTTATTGAGACAGACATGGGGGAAACTGCTTGCCCTGGATCAGTCAATTGAACCAGCTGAGAGTTATTATTAAAGATTTGCAATTAGAACCAAATTAATCAAAAAATGCAAATCATACACATTTATACTGAAGAAATCCTTCTCAATTATATCTCAAGTGGTATATCCTAAGCCATCAGAAGCGGCACCCCAAATTCATCAAGTATTGATTTAAGGGGCTAATTTGCTGCTGATGCTTCCTCATAGACTCGTTTACCACATAATTGTTTTATGATTTATCTCTATCTTCAGTTTATAATTCATAAATAGCTAACATTATGTTTAATAAATATTTTGAAATTGAGGTAAACTTATCTTTTAAAGTCCTGGTTCAGAGATAACTAACACCAGGAGTAGCAAGCCGCCGACGCCGGCAAAATTTTTAGTTGAAAAACTTTCTAAACATGGCGGGCATCAACTCTGATCCAATGAACAGCATCATTTTGGAACCATTGTTTTGCCAAAGCCAAATAAAGAGCCCATGTTGGTTTCAAACTACAGGCCTGTTTCTTTAATTAATATAGATGATAAACTCCTAGCTAAGTTATTGGCCTTAAGATTAGCTAAGGCTCTCCCTCATATGATAAGTGTGCACCAAACGGGTTTTGTTGCTCAAAGACATTCTTCAAATAATACTAGATTGGCTCTACATATGTTAAATTTAGCAAAAACAATGGAAGATCCAGCCTTCTCTGTTTCTTTGGACGCAGAGAAGGCCTTTGATCGTGTAGAGTGGACTTTCATGTATCAAGCAATGGATTGGTTTGGTATAGGATCCGGATTTTTTTCAAATGATTCAAACCTTGTATAGTTCCCCTTCTGCCAGATTATATTATATTTTGGGTGCCACTTCTGATGGCTCAGGATATACCACTTGAGAAACTGTTGAGAAGGATTTCTTCAATATAAATGCATATGATTTGCATTTTTGATGAATTTGCACTGGATCAGTGGCATGGAATGTTGCTACTCTTTGGGTTTTTGCCAGGTACTGGTGACCTGGATTGGCCACCGTGAGGACTGGCTACTGAGCTTGATGGACCATTGATCTGACCCAATAAGGCTGTTCTTATGTTCTTATACCAAACAAAGAGAGTGGTGTTGCAAAATTGGTATTAGCACCTATGGTGTCATTTGCACATGCAGATGTCATGCAACCCTTCTAGAATGACCAACAAAAAAAAGCAGAAAAAACAGTGCATACTAAATGAGAAGTATAAATTTTCAAAAGGAAACTATATGAATACTTTCCCTTTCAAACAGGTAAAACTTATTTTCATACTTGTCACACAGGATTGGCAGGCTGTTATCCTCTTTCTGTATCAGTCTTAGACAGGTGCAAAATACTTGTCAGTTCAGTTTACGGTTATTTGATATATCACAAATATAAAACATAGTTAAAATCTAAGTGGATTTCAATAAAAAGTATGCAGGGTGGAGAAACAAAATAATAAAAATTTGACAAAAAAATGAACAGGGCAAGACGTAACTGGGACACAGGGAGAAAATAGAGAGGAATGATTACAATAATATCAAGGATTAAGTTGTGGGGGAAAAACATAAAGAATAGTGGGAAAACGTATTTCTGTTTGGAAAGTTGATTTGATCATGAAAGAGGTTTATAAGGTAGAGAAAACTATGCATCGAAAGCTTGTGTCAAATAATAAGCTTCTAGTTGTGCCTTAAATTTTAAGAAAGAGTCTTTGGTTCAGAAGTACAAAGAAAGAGAATTCCATAGAATAGAATAACTGAGAAAGATGAATTTCTGTGAAGATCTAGAAATAATTGTCTGAAGGAGGGGACAGCTAGTAATAATAATAATAATAACTTTATGTTGTATACCGCCATACCCAGAGAGTTCTAGGCGGTTCACAACAATTAATTAAGATTACAAACGAAGAAAACATTGGAATTAACTATTTTTGGAATGTACATGTCATTGAAGTTGACAGGAATTAACAATGTATTTATAACCCGCTATACTTTGAGAGTTCAAAGCGGTTTACATGAAGAAGATCTGCCAGACGTAGAAATACAAACAGAAATAATCCATCAAATAACTAAAATTTGTTGTACAAATTTATCGTATAGATAAGTCTTCACAGATCTTCTAAACATTTGATAGATTGAATTCAAAAATAAGCCACTTATAGTTCTACTCCAAACACCAGCTTTTTGAACAACAGATAAGTCATAATTTGTTCTATTCAGTTTATAATGGAATTGAAAAAATACTGAATTAATATAAAAATAATATATACAGGTTATGGTGGAGAAAGACCAATGAGGAGGCTAGCTACACTAAGATCTCCTTTTACTAAGGTGCGCTAGCGTTTTTAGCGTGTGCTGCATTGCTACGCGCCGTAACCCCGCGCTACGCACCAAGAGCTAATGCCAGCTCAATGCTGGCATTGGCGTCTAGCACGCATGGCAATGCAGTGCGCTAAGCGCACGCTAAAACCGCACTAAAACCGCGCTAAAACGTCCAGGTGTAGCTGCTGAGGTTTGGCTCTACTAAAAGAATGTTTACAATTTAAAGTTCAAAGATTACTTCACATACTTTGAAGCGGTATTAAAGAAAATAGATATTACCGAGCAAGACGAAGATAATACTAAGTTGAAGTTATGTGAGATTTATTTATGGTTTATAATACTGAAGTGCTTCTCTTAGATACATTTGAATAAAGATTGATAGTTAAGCCATTTATCTGGTGGCACCTAAATTATAGGCACACCAATGACAGGTTCAAGTTTATTTAAAAGTTTGATTAAATTGCTTTTTCAGAATTTCAAAGCGACGTACAATAAAAATGGAGAAGACAAACAGGTAACACCTTCCTACCGACTACTGCATTGGCTGCCGATGGAGACGCTTGTGAAGTTTAAGTTCGTTTGTTTTTGCTTTAAAGCACTATTCCTAGCCCCTAAATATATAACTGACATTTTCTCTTTCTCAGCCAACAGACATAAGAGAAGCTCACACTTGAACTTTGTTTCCCCTCCAATTAGAGGATGTAAACTTAAAAGCCATCATCAATACCTTTTCTCACATCATGCAGCATTATGGGGAATTTAGGAAACGTCTAAAAACATATCTGTTCCTGAAGTATTTAGGCAGCTGAATTCTTACTCCAAAATAACTGTTAATCAATAGCGTCTATTCCACTCAAGTTGTACCATCTTTTAATCATTGTAAACCGCATAGAACTTCATGGTCCTGCAGTATATAAACTGTTATTATTATTATTTAGTTGACGATGACTTAAACACAGATACAGGTATATTAAAAAACAAAAGGAAAACGGGAAGAACTACAATTAGTACATGAAAGAGAACAAAAAAAGGAAAAAAGCATAAGAGTTGAACATGTCTATAAGCAAAAGCCTCGCAAGATTTAGGATTCAAAATGATTATGATTCAAAAGCATCCTTAAACAGGAAACTTTTTAGGCTCCCTTTGAATTTATCTAAGATTTTTTTCTTCCCTCAGCTGAGTCGGTAGTAAATTCCAAATTTGAGGGGCTGTGACTGAAAAGAGGGTATTACTAATATTCCATAATGGAATATTATGGAATATTATTATTATATTGAAAGCTTCTATACCACTACTGATGACTGGGGAGTCAATTCAGAGCGGTTTACATGAGCTTCTATAATGGTGTTATAATACATGAGAATCTGAAAAGGTGTTACAATACAGAGTTAACTTTTTCTGAGATGGTTTTTCAATACAGACACATCTATACCGTAATCAATTATCCTATATATATATATACACAATTATACCACAGTTATTCATCCTACTTATATACACATATAATACTAGTATCATGTACTATGTTGTGTTTCTAATGGAGATTAGCCAGCTATTTCTTCTATGTTGCTTTATTAGTTAAAGCAGTCTGTGAAGCGGATGGTCTTTATCCCTTTCTTGAACTTTAAGGTGTCCTTTTCTAGTTTTTAATTCCTTCAGGAATTCCACCACCTTGAAGCCATCACTGAGAACATTCTTGTTCTAACGCTTTTGTATTTGATTTCTCTGATGAAGGGTATTTCCAGCAGGTATTCTTGGCTCGAGCGCAGGGCACATGCTGTTGTATGGTAATGTAGTCTGGCTAATGGAATCTGGTCGCCCGGGTGCTACATGGAGGCAACCTCCTAAATTCTTCCCCCTCCCTATTCGCGGGGGTTAGAGGCAGAGCTGGCCCGCGAATAGGGAGAATTTGTGAATAACTTTTGGGCCGGCTCTGACTCACCTCCGGACCTTACCTGGTGGTCTAGCGATGACGCGGGGCAGAAGCGATCTTCCTATACTCCTGCCCCATGCAGAGCCATGCAGAAACTCCCTGTTGTAGTCTCATGAGACCACAGGTAAGGTCCATGCTCCTGGGGCGGTTGCTCGCCTCCTCCTCCTCCGATTGCCCCCCTCCTCCTCCGATCGCCTCCCTCCTCGTCCCAATCCAAGTACCGAGGCCATTTTTTTTTTTTTTGATGTGGGCTGCCAATGAGCAATTTTCAGGGGGGGGGGGGCTGGGAAAAAAATTTGCGAATAATCGAAACCGTGAACGTCGAAACCACGAATAGGGAGGGGGAAGTGTACTTTAAAAGTTCAATTTTACTATAGTGTGCTCACCAAGTTACATCTTACCCATATTCCAAGAAACTCGAGGAGCGTTTGTGTCGGCTGTTCTGATGAAAATACGGACTGTAACGCGGGAACTTCGTTCAAAGAAGACATCATGGATCTCAAACTCCACCTGGTAACACAAACAAACTTTATTGCTGGACAGCACATTCCCATACTAGGGCTTCCTGTTTTATGTAGATCTTTTCCACACGACAGTCACTATCCTGCAGCTTATAGAATGCTTTTAAATCCAGTTCATTTGCAATATGCTAAAAGAGTAAAGTACTGTATATGGTTGTTGCTCCTTGCTATTATATCATTATCAGATATATATACGGGGCTGGTGCAGGGGTAGTATTCTAAGGGCCCCTTTTACAAAGCTGAGGTAGTGATTCCCATTTGGCAAACACAACGAAACCCATTCATTTTCTATAGGCTTCATTGCAATTGTCATACTGGGAATCGCTACCGTGGGTTTGTAAAAAGGGCCCTAAGTATCAGATTCATTTGCACATATTGGTTATTCTGAAAGCAAAGCCTCTTGCCCATGATTTGAAAACCAGTGATCTAAAGGCAACTTCATCTCTTCCATAATTATACTCTTGATTGTCAGTATGTTTTGGACTTTTCATTAATGGTGCTCTTTGACTCCATTGATTCTGTATCTATTTTGATTTTTCTCCATTTCTTTGGGTGCTGTACACCTATACATTCTGGATCTTTTGGTAGAGAGTAGAGTATGGCAACAAGGTAACATTTTCTTTAGTTCATAAGTGGAAAATAAAGCAAATACAGACAAGGGATGTTTGACTAAAAATCCTTCCACAAAAAATCTGCAATACAAATGTGTTTTCCACTCCATGCTCACCTTTCTAGGCGTAAAAACTTGGAATGACCTTATTGTAATGACCAGGATGGAACCTTACCACACCAAATTCCAGAAGAAACTGAAAACCCATCTATTTGACACCTAATCACTTGTATCCTCTTCTCCTCCTGTATCTTCTTGCCCTCCATTGTCCTCCCTACCCTCTTCTAACCCCTTCCACTGTAATGTCGCCAATAGTTTCAAGTTTATTAAAAATTTGTTTGACCGCTTAATCCAACTTCTAAGCGGTTAACATAATAAAATTACACAAAAATAAATTAAACATATTAAAACAGGGGAGACAAATGACTTACTCAAAACATACTGCAACAGTAGGGCAGATGGGGAGGAACTACAATAAGTATAGGATAGATAAGTCATAAGGCTAAAACAGTAGGTTAGGTAAAAATTGAAAAAAAGGAAAAGAAAGAAGAGTGGCAATTTAACAAAAGGCGTCTCGGAATAGAAATGTTTTTAATGCTATTTTAAATTGTTTTATATCTAATTCATTGCGGAGATTTATAGGCAGTAAATTCCAGTAAATTCCAAATAGCTTGTATAGGTACGTGCAACACACAAATGGAATAAATAAATATCTCTTTTTTTTCAAATTAGACTCAAGAATTCTTCCAAACTTGTTTTTGCATATGAATTATAGCTATGGAAATAAATCTGTTGGAAAGATCTGTACCATAACTTAAATGGTGCCTGTGAATATTCAGATTCAGAGATGGTTCTCCTGAGGGAATGTAAATTGGAAAAGACACCCCTGCAGTATGCTCTTCCTTTGCTTGGGGTAATATTAGGTCCAAACACGCTAAGATAAACTTTCTGACACTTCTATGACTATGACCCTAGAGCCGTGAACTCAGGTTTCTTTTAACAGAAATGTTCCTGAAATCCGTGTAAATATTGTACTCTTATACTTTTCTCTAGATACTTGGCCCCAACATACAGTAGTTTTATTTTAGTTTTACTTACACAGTCTTACTCTTTTCCTGTCTTTTTTTTTTTTTTTCATTGTTTGAATGGTTTTTCTTTCTGAGCTCCTGTTTTGCTATGTAAACCACTTTGCTATTTGTGAAGGAAATGTAGTATACAAAAAAAAAAGACCCATAAACCACAAATTTCTAAGAAACAAACAGGAACTTATTTGCAAAGTCACCATGCAAAAGCACCCTTCTTGCTGTTCCTCACATTATGTCATAAGCAATTTATAAAACAACCTGGAATCCTGCACTCAGCTGTTTGCATCAGGTATGCGCGTGTGATTACCTCATAGTTCCTCTTCTCTGTATGGCTGCTATTTGGAGGCTGGTAAGCTATCTGCATCTCATTCAAGTCCTTCCGAGTAAAGGATGTGATAGATTTGGTGTGATCAGAAAGATGGGTGATAAATCCCTGCAGAGGTGGTCGGGTAATATTGAAAATCAGCAAGTTCTTTGGTGTTTCACTGTCTTCAGCATCGAGAGTTGCTGTTGTTAATGGGGTCAAGATGAACTGATCTACCTCCAGTATGAATGAGGGCATGAAGGCGGCCTTGGGGATCTGATTTGGAAACGCAGTTCTGATGTGCACTGGTATCCAAGCATATTCTGACTGCAAATAGATAAAGAAGATCAGTACTGTTTGAAATGTGTAAAGTTTGAAGAAAGGTCTGTGGTGCTCTAACACAATGGAAATAAGCTGGATATAGGGACTACAATTTTAAAATAAGGTACCTGGTTTAGGTGACTGGAGTCCTTATTTTAGAAGTAACAAAATAACATAGTAGATGACGGCAGATAAAGACCCGAATAGTCCATCCAGTCTGCCCAACCTGATTCAATTTAAATTTTTTAATTTTTTCTTCTTAGCTATTTCTGGGCAAGAATCCAAAGCTTTACCCAGTACTGTGCTTGGGTTCCAACTGCCAAAATCTCCGTTAAGACTTACTCCAGCCCATCTACACCCTCCCAGCCATTGAAGCCCTCCCCAGCCCATCCTCCAGAAGGTTCACCATGAGTAAATAGCAGATGGCCAGACAAGTGTAAAGGGAATTTTATAAAGCAGTCCTTTACATGTGGGTAACCACATTGTGTCCAAATAGCAAGAGGCCATATTGAAGGTGTAGAGAGGAAATCGTGTGAGAGAGCCTACGCTAGCAATATGAAGGTGCCGCTGAAAAGTTCTTAGCCCAACCAATAAAGTTGGGGCAGTCTACATAGAGGGTCTATACATGTAGTCCAGAGATGTTCCACTTTTTTTCATTCCGTATGTTTCCAACAGAATGAAAAAGGTGGAAAATCACTGGACTAAAAGCCGAATTCTGTATAGGACGCCCGGTCTCAGTAGTCGCCTAAGTGGTTTTTAAGAATCACACATGGGCATCCTATATAGAATCGTGTCTGTTCTGATGGACAGATGCCTAACCACCCCGATTCTCTTAAACGGCGTCCATGTCACAGGTGCCAGTTAGAGAATCGTGTTGCCGCTGAGCTGATCATGGCAAATGAATCTCTCTGCTGTGATCAGTTTATCAGCTGCAGCAGGGAAACCATTCCTTCCCCCCCCCCCCCCCCCCGTGAATACGGCCGGCAAGAGGGATGCCCACTCCCTCCTACTGGAACTCCCGAAGCCCCCACCCCCACCACTGAATGTCCACAGCAGGAAGAGTGCCAAATTCCTCCTGCTACCACCAACCCAATACATCCCCCGGCAGGAGGGATGCTCAATCCCTCCTGCCGCCACTCCCACACCCCTCCCGAGACAACCCCCGGTAGGAGGGATGCCACTCCCTCCTGCTGGAAACCCACTCACCCCTTGATGACCACCAGCAGCTGGGATGCCCAGTCCCTCCTGCCAGAACCCCTCCACCCCTCCACCCTCCAAGCCCACCCGGACCCACATTCTGGGATGCACTGGGAGTAGCCTAAGACTTTGATTGGCCAGATCCCTTAGGCCATCTAGGCTTGCAAAAATGCCTACAATGTAGGCTGCCTGCCTTGGGGTTTTTGTTTTTTTTTGTTGTTGTTGTTAAACGTGCGTCCCGATTGGCTGGTTAGACAGTGGTAGGACGCTTTCTGCCATCTTCAATCAGGACACCATTTATAGAATTTCCCCATAAGTGTATAGCTCTCGATGGAGACTGCGCCAACTTTGTTGGTTGGGCTGAGAACTTTTCAGCAGCCCCTTGTTGCCTTGTATATATTCCTCATTTTACAAGGGGAAACACAACACTACCAAGCATGGATATCAGTATTTATTTTTAAAATCTCTTCGCCTAATGCCTAAGCGGATTACAGTAAAAACATACTTAATCAAATACACTTAGAGGCTCTTCTATTAAACTGCGCTAACAGTTTCTAGCGCAGGAAGCCGTGCTGAATGGCCCGCACTGCTCCCAACGCTCATAGAGTTCCTATGAACGTCGGGAGCAGTGCAGGCCATTCAGCACAGCTCTGTGTGCTAAAAATTGCTAACGCAGTTTAATAGAAGAGGAGGTTAGACATATTATAACAGCAAACATTATCTCTTCCATCTCCCCTCCCCCACCAACTCACAGCACATCTGCTAAAAAATGGCATAAAACTAATAAAAAGTTTGCACAATACAAACTATAAAATAGGCTTAACATCAAAAACTAATGAAAAGCTTTAACAAATAAATAAGTTTTAAATTGCTTTCTAAAGAACATCTTAATCTTGCACAGGATCAAATATCCCGGCAATGCATTCCACAAGTGTGGACCAGCTTCAGAAATGGAGCTGTTGTTTTAAACTACCATTGGAGCTTCAGTTATATAACTTAAGGCTGATGCTGCTGTAATCACTCGGACGCCCATAGGGATTTAATGGTGTCAGGTCAAAAGCGCGCCGGGACAAAGGCGCGCCCAGACAATTGAGCGCAGCGCGCGTTGCTCTAAATTACTATTTTTAGCGCTCCAACGGGGGGGCGAACCCCCCCACTTTACTTAATAGACATCGCGCTGCGTTGTGGGGGGGGCGTGGGGGGTTGTAACCCCCCACATTTTACTGAAAACTTCACCTTTTCCCTGTTTTTAGGGAAAAGTTCAGTTTACAGTAAAATGTGGAGGGTTACAACCCCCCAAGCCCCCCATAACGCCGGCACGATGTCTATTAAGTAAACTGGGGGGGTTCCCCAACAAAAAACCCCCGTCGGAGCCCCTAGAAACTGTAATTTAGAGCGGCGCGGCGGCGCGCGCTGCACTCAATTGTCGGCGCATGCTTTTGTCCTTCGCGCCATTGTCTATGAACCGGATTTAATGGGTGTCAGAGCATTTGCCACACGGCAACCGCTACCATGGCTTTGTGAAAGGGGGGTTAATAACGAAGACTTTTTTTGTCTTCTTAGAAAACTAAGAAGTATTTGCAAATATTTTGAGCTGACCTAATTAAGATCCTGATACAATCAATAATTTTAAGTCAGATTGATTATTGTAATGTTACATATTTAAGGTGTTCTTTGAAAATCAACAAAACATTACAGACAATACAAAATACGACTCTATGACTGATATACTGATTTAAAAATTCAGATAGAATATCCCCTTATTTTTTGCAATCCCATTGGCTAACTTTTGAAGCAAGAATACTTTTCAAGTTTTAGGGCTCCTTTTACTAAGGTGCGCTAGCGTTTTTAGCGCACGCACAAAATTACCGCGCGGTATGCTTCTAGAATAACGCCAGCTCAATGCTGGCATTAAAGTCTAGCGCACACGGCAATTTAGCGTGCGCTATTTCGCGTGTTAAGGCCCTAATGCACCTTAGTAAAAGGAGCCCTTATTGGTTTTTTTAATAAAATTTTATTTGGGTTAACTTCTGTCAGTTTTTATGATCAGTTCAAATTAAAGAGGGGAGACTGCATTTCTAGGAAATTAAATAGAAATTCTATCTGCTATCCTTCACCTAGAGGCATGAAAAGAATAAAAAAATTTGCACAGTTGTTATTTTATCAGGCAGCTAAATTAAGTACTATCACTGCAATATTTAAATCTTCTTTGTCTTATCAGAGGTTCTTTCAAAATGATGTGATGTCAAAATTGTAGATTGGTACAAGGTTGGTATTTTAGATTTATAATCCCTGGAAATGTCCCAGCTCTTTAGTAATATTGTAAGACTAGTCTTTAAGCCTGTTACATTAACGGGTGCTAGAATAGATGTGTGTGTCTGTCTTTCTTTTTCTCTCTCTCTCCTTGGCCGCTTTCTGTCTGTCTGTCTTTCTTTCTTTCTGTCTCTCTCTCTCTTTGGCCACTTTCTGTCTGTCTGTCTTTCTTTCTGTCTCTCTCTTTCCTTGGCTGTTCACCACCACCCCTTGCCTGCTCTCCCTGTCCAGCAGTAGCCCTTTCCCTTCCTTTTACCTCCCCCGTGTCCAGCAGCACCCCTTCCCTGCTCCTTCTGTTCAGCAGCAGCCCTTCTCCCTTCGTTTTACCTCCCCCTTGTCCAGCAGCACTCCTTCCCTGCTCCCCATATCCAGCAGCCCTTCTCCCTTTGTTTTGCCTCCCCCCTATCCAGCAGCACCTCTTCCTTGCTCCCCCTGTCCAGCAGTAGGCCTTCTCCCTTCCTTTTACCTCCCCCTTGTCCAACAGCACCTCTTCCCTGCTCCCGTTGTCCAGCAGTAGGCCTTCTCCCTTTGTTTTACCTCCCCCTTGTCAAACAGCACCCCTTCTCTGCTCCCCATGTCCAGCAGCAGCCCTTCTCCCTTTGTTTTACCTCCCCTCTGTCCAGCAGCACGCCTTCCCTGCTCCCCCTGTCCAGCAGCCCTTCTCTCTTTGTTTTACTTCTCCCCTATCCAGCAGCACCTCTTCCTTGCTCCCCCTATCCAGCAGTAGGTCTTCGTCCTTCCTTTTACCTCCCCCCTGTCCAGCAGCAACTCTTACCTGATCCCCCTGTCCAGCAGCAGGCCTTCTCCTTTCCCTGCTCCCCCTGTCCAACATCCGCTAGCCCAGGCAGCCTGGGGGCTTTTGCTAGGCCGGCCCATCTCGCATTATCGAAGTGGGGCAGCATAGAAATGCCCCGCGGCTGCTGCGTTTGCTGGTCCAGGGGTGAGAAGAGGCATCCCGGCAGCGGCAGCACAGGAGTCAAACTGCCACCGCCGTTCAAATTGCTGCACATGCCACAAGCCACCACAAGCCGCCCCACGTGCCTGAAATCAAATTTGGCATGGAGGCACACATCACGCTGTCAGGGAACACGGCGTTGTAAGTGCACATGCGTGCTTAGGGTTTTATTATAGAGGATGCTCTGAACTGTAAGATATGAGCAGATTATAAATACAGTTATTATTATTATTATTATTAACAAGGATCCTGAGTATGAAGGAAGGACTGAAGATTAGTAGAGGGATGTGTAGCAGTGCTATGTAGCCATAGAGAAGAAAAAGAATATTTCTTCAATGAGGTATGTATGATAGAGATAATCTTCCATTAATGCAACCTGTAAACTGTATAGTATATATATTGGTATTAGATCCCTAATATGTGTCAAGTTAGAATATTATCATCATTATTATTATTATTTAGGTACAGTCAAACCTCGGTTTGCGAATAACCCGGTTTGCGAGTGTTTTGCAAGACGAGCAAAACATTCTCACAAACCGAGTGTTGACTTGATTTGTGAGCACCCTCCCTCCCCCCCGAGAACCGGCATCGATACCCCCGCTCGCAAGGCCCCCCCCCTGCTCGAACCGGCACCCCCCGCCTGAACAACTTGAACTTACCCCCCCCCCCCCATCTGGCACCGGCACGCAGCCCACAGGACATGCCGGTGCCGCTTGAAGATCTTCCTGCCTCTGCCGGGCCTTGAGCATGCCCCACGAGAGGAAGAATTAGAAGGCCTTGAGCATGCGCAGATGCATGCTCAAGGCCCGGCAGAGGCAGGAAGATCTTCAAGCGGCACTGGCACGTCCTGTGGGCTGCGTGCCGGTGCCAGACTTGGGGGTAAGTTCAAGTTGTTCGGGCGGGAGGTGCCAGTTCACGTGGGGGGGGTGCCGGTTCGAGCAGGGGTGGGGCCTTTGCGAGCGGGGGGGGAGCAGCGCCGCTGGCCTCGGAGGGGGTGGGTACGTATCAAAGCGAGTTTCTATTATTTCCTATGTGGAAACTCGCTTTGATATACGAGTATTTTGGTTTACAAGCATGCTTCTGGAATGAATTATGCTCGTAAACCAAGGTTCCACTGTATTTATATACAACTTATCAAGGTTATCTAAGCGGTTTACAATCAGATACTCAAGCATTTTCCCTATCTCTCTGACTCCATTTTTACCATGATGTACTTCCAAAACATTTCCAGGAAAAATTTGATTAATCTTATCATGCTAATATAGTTGTGAACGTTTTTTGTAATATCACTGTCTGTATACAGTCTCTTCCTCTGTAAATCACTCTGAACTGTTTGTGATATTGCGGTATACAAAAATAAAGTTATTATTAGAGAATGACACGGGGAAAAAATCTGTCCCCGTCACCGCCCCGTCCCCGGCCCACCATCCTCTGCACTGCCCCGTCACCGCTGTTCCCTTCACCCCCCCCCTCACCGTCACCGCCATCCCTTTCACCGCCCCGTCACCGCCACTGCCATCCCATTCACCGCCCCGTCCCCGTCCCCGCTGCATCCATATAAGCCTTAGTACTGTAATATTTAGCTTATTCCTTTCTTATAAATCAAAGTTCCTGCTGCTGAACTAGAGAAAGAGATGTTCAGCTGGCAGGGCTTTGTTTATAAATTTTTATCAACACAACTAATATACTACTTTATCCTAAAGCAAAAAATAAATAAATATAATTTTTTTCTACCTTTGTTGTCTGGTTTCTGCTTTCCACATCTTTTCATTCAATTCCTTCCATCCACTGTGTGTCTTCTCTCTGCGTCTTCCATTTGCTGTTACTGTGCCTCTCCCTTCACCCCCCCTCCCCCCAATTGGTCTAGCACCCATCTTCTTTCCTCCGCTCCCCCATAGTCTGGCATCTGTCTTCTTCCCATTCTGTCTTCCACATTTCCCTTCAGGGTCTGTTCCTCTCCACCCTCCTTCAATGTCTGTCCTATTCCTTTCCACCACCACCCTTCCCTCCCTCCTGTACCATCTGTTCCTTTCTACCACCCTTCAGTTCCTCTCACGTGGCCTATCTATCTACCTTCCTCCCTCTTATTTTCATGGCACGTTACAATGTAATTTGTGCAAGCCACTGGAGCCTGCGAGCTCGGTCCCTGTCCCATCCCCACAAACCATCTCGCTTCTGTGCTCCTATTTTCCCCATTTCTAATATCTCCCCTATGTATCTGCCATTGCCCCCCCCCCTGTGTCTATATACCATCCCCATGGCATGTCCCCTTTATGTCTCTGTCCCTATGCCCCATGCACATAATTTCCCTTCTTTCTGTTACCTTCCTGTGTCCAGATTTCCCCTATCTTCCTCTTCCATACCAGTGTGTCTCTTCTTTTCAACCCCATCTAGCTTTTTCCCCTCTTTCTTCCTCCCCCCCTGCTTCTAGCATCTGGCTCACCTGCCTGTCCTTCCCTTTCTTTCCTGCTGTGGGTTTTTCTTTCCATCTTCATCCCCTTGGCCCAGAATCCTTTTCCCTTTCACTCCCTCCTTCCAGTTTGAGCCGGGAACACGGGTGATCGCACGGTCCTCGCAGCCCCCACCCGCCTGCCCAATCGATCCTAGTGTTTAGCCAGCTCTCTCCCTTCTCCTCACCTTAGTTTGCAGGCTTTCTTTTTCGGCGACCTGCACGCTTTCCCAAAGAGCCGCACACGCGCGTCTGCTCAGTGTTCAATCTTCTGCTCTGCTGCAACTTCCTGTTTCCGGTTGCGTCAGAGCAGAAGATCGAAACTGAGCAGCAGCGGGTGCGCGGCTCTTTGATAGCGTGCGGGTCGCCGAAAAAGAAAACCTACAAACTAAGGTGAGGAGAAGGGAGAGAGCTGCCTAATCACTAGGATCGATTGGGCAGGCGGGTGTGGGCTGTGGGGACCGCGCGATCCTTCATGCCTCACTGCGGGGACAAGACCATTCACCGCTCCATGGGCTGGTGAATGGCCTTGTCCCCGTCGCCGCAGCGACTGCTAGTTTTCGTTCCCCGTTTTGGCGGGTTACCTGCAGCTAAACCCGGTGGCCGCGGGTAAACCGCCACCGTGTCATTCTCTAGTTATTATTATTATTATCTATCGAACGTACCTGGGGCAATGGAGGATTGAGCGACTTGCCCAGGGTCACAAGGAGCAGCACAGGATTTGAACCCACAACCTCATGGTGCTGAGGCTGTAGCGCTAACAGGAATAAACTTGTACTGTAACTATGGTACATTGTAACCTGTTAACTGTATATTATAAATGTTAGCCTGTAACCCGTTCTGAGCTCTTTGGGGAGAACGGGATAGAAAATGAAATAAATAAAGCCCTTAAACTGTTTGAAATCAGGTCCAGCTCCCCTTCAGACCCAATTAGCAGTCAGCAGGAGAGATGCTCATTTATAGAAACTCCATTCTTTTAGGCTTCCTTTTACAAAACCGCGTTAGGCTTTTTTGATCGCCGGCCACAGCGGTATTAGCTCCGATGCTCCTAGAATTCCTATGATTGTCAGAGCTAATACTGCTGCGGCCAGTGATAAAAAAAAACCTAATGAGGCTTCATAAAAGGGGGGGGGGTAATTAGCCCCTGCATGTCCCTGACTGAAGGTCATACCTGGGGTTACTAGACATTCACATGTCCCTGACTGAAGGTCATACCTAGGGTTACTAGACATCCGCATGTCCCTGACTGAAGGTCATACCTAGGGTTACTAGACATCCGGATTTCCCCGGACATGTCCTCTTTTAGAGGATATGTCCAGGCGTCCAGAAGGTTTTTCAAAACCCAGCACTTTGTCCGGGTTTTGAAAAGCCGGTGAGATCGGGACCGGGGCCGGAGTGCATCTGCGAAGAGATAAGGATTGGGGGAGGGGGCTGGGTTTAGGGGGGCGGAATGAGGCAGGGCTGGGGGCAGAGCGGGGTGGACCCAGGGGCGTAACAGGGCGGGCCTGGGGCACAATGGGGTGGGGCCCTGCGTCCTTTTTTACCAGATGGAAAATCTGGTAACCTAGTCGTACCATCTCTCTCAGGTTAACTAAAATCCATACATAATCTGTCAGTGGTTAAAAGATGTCTATCTTCAAATTTATCAGACACTCTAGAATTTTAGAACTGTGAATACACATTTGAGAACAACTGTACCTTATATATAGACTTGCTCCTGGTGTCTGTGAGATCCAGTCTAATAGGAATGTAATCGACGTTTGGTGAGGGAGGGCTGAGATGCTGATATCTAACACCCATGGTCAGAAACTCCTCACAACTCACTTTCAGAACAGTGCTAATTTTCTTCAGGCCAGTGAGGCAGCCTCCACTTCTGCACCTTGGATCTGTTCTGTGATCTACAATTCAGCACAAACAATTTGGAATAAGGTTCTGATAAAGTAACACAGAATTGTTCATCTCTAGTAGACCACAATGAATGAATAATTATATAGCAGGTCACCTAAGTCACGGAGCCAACCTATTTAATAAAGTTACATACCCCAGAATTCTGTGTAGGTCAATGTAGGTGCCTAAGGCAGATGCATGCACAAATTAGTGAGTTAATGAGGCATCAACAATTTAAAAAAAAAAAAAAAATTTGTTTACATTGTTTAAAATCTGAACGTTCTTTATTTGGCATGCATCATTTTGTGGTTTTGGTTTAATCTGTTATTTTATTGCAACCTGATTATTGTAATTCAGTTTACGGAATGGGTTGCCTCTTTGCATTCGCAAGGTCAATTTTTGCTACTCATTCCGGAAATATTTAAAGACCTTGCTTTTTCAGAAATCCTTTGAGGCTTGATTTTCTGGTTGTATCATTATGGGCCTGTTTTACAAAGCCGCACGGCAACAGCCCCAAAGCCCTTTAAATCTTTATGGGCTTCAGGGCCATTACTGCAGTGGCCTGCGCTGAACAGCTTCATAAAAGAGGCCCTATATGTTGCTATTATTTGTGAACCACGTCAAACCTTGACCACTTTAATTTTTCCTGATATACACCTCTGAAATATACATTCCTACCTCAATATCCCTTAGCACAAAGAACAACCAGCCAGATGGACATGACATTATCAAACCCTTGAGCTGCTAAAAGATGTAAAAATGAGTGAAAGAAGCAGAGATCAACAAAATAATTTTAATCTTAAACAAATTTCTCTTTTCCAACTTTTTTGCCTGTGCATCTTTGACTTTAACTATAATAAATAAATTACTTCAAATTTTAATTCCTCATAACTCATATTCCTCTTTTTCTCTGTGCATCATAGGTCTGTGATAATTAACAAGGATGCACATTTTGGCTCTGTTCTGTTTTTCCCCTTGTGGTAAAACATGTCACATGATAAAGAGAAAAGTCAGAGAAAACAGGCAACTTGGATCAGGCAAATGGTGACAGAAACTATGAGAGAAAAAGCAATACTGGATCTGATACTAATTAATGGAGAGAGTATCTCTAATGTCCGAATGGGTGCCCACCTGGGAAGTAGCGATCATCAAACGGATTGGTTTGATATAAGAGCTAAAGTGGAAGATGGCTACACAGTCCTAGATTTCAAACATATGGACTTTAGTAAAATAGGGGAGTACCTGAAGAAACAGCTGATAGGATGAAAGGACATAAGGGAAGTAGAAAAACAGTGGTCCAAGCTGAAAGGACCATAAAAATGGCTACCGACCTTTATGCAAAGAAATAGAGAAAAATAAGAGAAAAAGGAAACCAATATGGTTCTCCAAACTAGTGGCAGAGAAAATAAAGGCAAAAGAGATTGCGTTCCTGAAATAAAAGAATATCAGATGAAACTGAAAGAAGTCAAAAGAGAACACAAACAGAAGAGCAAAGGCTAGAAATACAAAAAAGGAAGACAAAATTTTGTGAAAGGAGGAAGACAAAAAATGGAATTGTAAGATTGAATGAAGCTATTAGCCTCTATGTGGAGGATGATGAGGAAAAGCAAATATTGTATACAAATACTTATGTTCTTTGTTCACGGAAGAAAATCCTGGAGAAGGACTACGATTGGCTTGACAGGATCCATTCCAGGATATTGAGGAAGCTTAAAGAGGTTCTGACACATCCTATTAAAAATTTGTTCAATAAATCTTTGGAGACAGGAGTGGTTCCCTGGGATTTGAGAAGAGTTGATGTAGTCCTTCTCCAGACAAAGGTTGCAGAAATGGAATGGGAAACTACAGGCTGGTAAGACTCACTTCAGTTATTAGAAAACAAATGGAAGTGTTTCTGAAGGATAGTGAATTTCATAGATTCTAATGGATCATAAGATCCGAGGCAGCATGGTTTTACTAAAGTTAAATCATGCCAAACAAATCTGATTGAACTATTTGACTGGGCAACCAGAGAACTGGATTGAGGATTTGTGCTAGAAGTAATTTACTTAGATTTCAGCAAAGCCTTTGACATGTTTCTTCATAGGAGGCTCTTGGATAAACTTGATGGGCAGGAGGGATACCCAATCCCTTCCACCGCCACCTCTGAACCCCCCACTCGAAGACCCCCAGCAGAAGGGATACCCAATTCTTGCCAGCACCCCTTCTAACATCTCCGGCAAGAGGGATGCCCACTCCCTTCTGCCAGCACCCTCCAAACCCCCCACAGCCCACCTGGACTTCTGTACCTTTTCAGCAAGGCCAGCCAGAATGGTGGGCCTTCCCCTTCCCAGTACATCCTGGAATGTCCCGGGGAGGGGCTTAAGGCCCTAATTGGCCCATAAGCCTTAGGCTTCTCCCATGGGTGTGACCTAAAACTCTGATTGGCCAGAACCTGAAGGTCACTCTCAGGGGCCTTAAACATGGTTGGAGATAAAGGAGAACCTTGAGGAACTCCATATTCTGGTTTTTATAAAGAAGAAAAAATTCTGAACTAGATCCAACATTAGCTTTAAATTATTGTCCTAATGCTAATATACCACTGTTAACAAAGATTTTAGAATCTATTATTTCAAGGCAATTATCAGAATATTTAGATAAATTTTCTATACTTCTTCCATTTCAAGTTGGATTTCATCCAAATTATAGTACTGAAACCCTTCTTATTTCATTGGTTGAGAAGATTCAACATCTTTTGGCCCATGACCGCTGTGCTGTTTTGTTGCAGTTTGACCTTTCAGCAGCTTTTGATGTCATAGATTATGATATTCTTATACAACTTTTGCTTGATATTGGATTAGATCAAGGAGTTCTAAACTGGATTAATGGTTTTTTGAAATCTCGATCGTATAAAGTACACATTGAGAACAAATTCTCCTCACTGTAGTCTCCTATATTATTTAATATATATATGACGACATTGAAATACTTGAAACTATCTATCTCAGAATCAATCTTTACGTATGCTGATGATATTTTCATCCTGCTTGAAGTTGATCCATCATTCTCAAACTTAACAATAGATATTAATTCTTGTATTTCTGGACTTCAAGACTGGGCTTCTTCTGTACATATGAAATTAAATGCTTCCAAAATCAAACTATTATGGTTTGGCTCTATTGCACATAATCTTCCACCTTCTATAAGATTAAGTTCAGGTGATTCTTTAAAGATTGAATATTCATCTAGAATTCTGGGATTTGTTTTGGATTTCACTCTATCTATGACAAATCAAATTAACAATATATCTAAAAAATGTTATTTTAGTTTACGGATGCTAAGGAAAGTTCATTGTTTTTTTCACCAGCATCATTTTGTACTGTTGATTCAAGCTATAATATTGCCTTATTTGGACTATGCCAATTCCCTTTACATTGGTTTAAAGTAAAGGTAATTTGAAGAGATTACAACTTATTCAGAATATGGCAGCTAAAATAATTTTGGGGAAAAACAAATATGATCATATCACTCCATTGTTGAGAGCTCTGTATTGGTTTCTGATTTATTGGAGGGTTCAGTTTAAATGTGAAAAATGTTATTTTTAAGAGTTTATATGGGATTTTTTTTTCCCCATTATTTCCTCTTTCTTTCAACTCTTATCGTTTTAACTCTACAAGGTATATTCATAAATGCAAACTATTACTTCCCTCTATTAAAGGGATTCAAACTTTAGGTAGGCTTTCACATTCTTTAGTCTTTACAATGGTGAAGATCTGAAATGACCTTCCTCCAGACATTAAAACTCTTGCCTCATTGACTCATTTTAGAAAAACCCTGAAAACATATTTGTTTACAAAATACCTAACAGATAATTGATAGAATTCTCAGTTAATCTTTATATGTTAATAGTTATTGATTCTCTTTTTCTATTGTTTATCACTAATTTCTGAGATTATCATTTGTTAACCGGTTTGAGTCCCTTTGGGGAATGATCCAGTATATAAAATCAAGGATTAGATTAGATTAGATTAGAAAAAGATTTTTGAAATTTTACCATGTAAGACCTTAGACAAAGAAGCCTTCAGACTAGCATAATATATTTCTCCTTATCCCAACAGAACTTTATTTACTGTAGATAACATGAGACAATGATCAACCAAATCAAATACATCCTGACGCTCAATGAGTTCCTATGAGCGTTGGAAGCAGCGCGGGCCATTCAGCACGGCTCCCCGCGCTAGAAACTGCTATCACAGTTTCGTAAAAGAGGGGGTTAGGGGAAGTTATAAACATGGGCTACTGTTAAGATGTATTGTTTTACTTTAAACCCCTGTTGATAAGACCAACTGTAATCTATAGGTTGAGATGGTATAATCTTATGATTTTTACTGATATAGAAGATCTTCATGTTGTGCAAGTCCTGAAATATCATATGTATTTTGAGGATTTAAATTACTTAATTATAATATTGTGATCACATCATATGTCTTATTGTATTAATTGGGAGGAGGGTGGGAGAAAATGAGTGTTTTATGTATTACTTGTGTAGTTATAGTGTGTTTTATGCAGTATTTTATGTTCAATTAATTGTATTGCACTGTCAAAGTTTTAAAATCAATAAAGATTTAAAAAAAAAAATAAATATATATATATATATATCATATGTAATACTGTGAGCCACCTTGGATAAAACTGGATTTAAAATGTTTTAAATAAAAATGTCTTTAAATAAATAAAAATTATGAGCAATACAAAATATAGCAGCTCATTTGATTCTTACATCTCCACAAATTTGGTAGAATTGCTCTGTCATTTATTAGGGTGCAGTGCCTTTTGATCAAAGCCAGGATTATGTTTAAACTCTACTATGAGGGGTTGCTAAAAAGTTCTCAGCTTAACCAAGAAGAGAATGACGTGGATACGGTTCAATTAATGATCTGAAGCAATGTCAAAAACCTAGAATTTTGTTTCTGCAAATTGGCACTTAACAAAATAAGCAACACTCTTTTCAGCTACAGTGACAAAATAACGCTCAGAATTTAGGAACTTGGTTGGTTGGGTCTGAGAACTTTCCAGCACCCCCTCGTATTTGATATATAGGATTGGTATATTGTAATATTGTTATTATATATTAGGCCATTTCTGTGTTAAAAGTAAATACTGCATCTGAAAATCACAGGGTTTTTGAAATGCTGACCACCATCACCAAAATTATGCCTGAATATTCAATGCTGGACCATATCTAGGTACTGGCATTAAATATCTAATTATGTGCAGCTGACTGGCACTTAATAGGATAAATGCTGCCCTTCTACCTTTGGCTGGTTAAGTTAAACTGGCTATTTATGTGGTTCTGTTTGATTAGTTAACTTAACCAGTTAAGGGCTAAATATGGGTAGAGGAGATGGAACTTGATATACTGGGTTTTTTTTTCTGTGTGATTACAATTAAAGCGGTTTATATATTTTAGATAGGTACTTATTATGTACCTGGGGCAATGAACTGTTAATTGCCTTGCCCAGAGTCACAAGGAGCTGCAGTGGGAACTGAACTCACAACTAGAGAATGACACGGGGACCAATTTGTCCCTGTCCCCGCAGGATCTATCTCCGTCCCTGTCACATCCCCATGAGTTCTGTCCTTCTCCGTGCCCCATCCCTGCAAGCCATGACCTCATCTGCACAAGCCTCGAACACTTTAAAATCCAAAAGTGTTCGAGGCTTGTGCAGTTGAGGACAGAGCTTTCAGGGATGGGGCAGGGGCAGAAATTTTGGGGTCGGGACAGGGATGTTGATAGATCCCATTGGGACGGGAACAAATTTGTCCCTATGTCATTCTCTACTCACAGCCTCAGGGTGCTGAGGCAGCTGCTGTAACCACTAGGCCACTCCTTCACTAATATTAGCACTTATCTAGTTCATTGCTGACTCTGTCCCTGGTCCACCCACAAAATAGCCAGTTTCAGCTTTAGAGATTACAAGGGGATATTCAGGAGCAATTTTTAAGTGCCACTGAAAATTCCCTTGAGGCCTGTTCTGAGCCAGTTAGCCAGGCAAAAGGCTTTTTTTACCAACTGACTTTGGAATATTGAGCCCCTACATTCTTAAGAGCAATCAAGAAAGTCACTGGCCCAAATTACATACTGGGTCTGAGGAAAAAACTGTGTGGTTGATCTCCACGTGGCCATTCTTTTTCAGGTTCTCCAGTCACAACCTGACCGTGTGATGGTAGAAGGGTTTCCAAGGAAGTCGTTCGGATGGTGCACTCTAGGTTAATTTTACGATTATAGTCAAAAGTAAGCACATTCTTGTCAATCACATTAGACAACCCATAAAATTCAGGGACTTCCAGTGCCATTGATCCCATCTTGATGATGTTACAGTCTGGCTCAAGTAACTTCACCTGAAGGGTATAGGTTCTTGTGAATGTCTCATTTTCTGTAAATCTAGAAGTGAAGAATGGAATCTTATTAGGAGAGTTTTGTACATTTCTGTCATAACATTTTTACTCCTGTACAATATAGCAAATTTAGTTACTTTCATATAGCGCATACAGGCTGGTTGCTCAATGGCAGAACTGCTCACTGTTAGTGTTCCCTAAGCTGAGCAGGTGTTCTCCAGTTGCATTGCAACCAGTAGGAAAGGCTAAAGCAGCTAGGAGAAGAGACAGATCAGGGGCGATATGACAGAGGTCCATAAAATAATGAGTGGAATGGACAGGTTAGATGTAAATCACTTGTTCACTCTTTCCAAAAATACTAGGAATAGGGGGCATGCAATGAAGCTACTAAGTAGTAGATTTAAAACAAACCAGTGAAAATATTTCTTCACATAATGTGGAATTCGTTGCCGAAGAATGTGGTGAAATCAGTCAGCTTAGCGGCTTGGATAATTCCCTAAAAAGAGACGTCCATAGGCCATTATTAAGATGGCTTGGGGAAATCCACTGCTTATTCCTAGGATTAGCAGCATAAAATATGTTTTACTATTTGGGATTTAGCTGGGAACTTGGGACCTGGGTTGGCCACCAGTGGAAACAGGATGCTGGGCTTGATGGACCCTCGGTATGGCAATTCTTATATTCTTATGGTGCTTCAATATTGTGTTTTTAATGGCTAGAGAGATAGGCGGGTTACCTGGAGTCCTGCAGAACTTGCCTGTCCCTCACTATTGAAAATGTGATAGTGAAACAGCCCCCCACCCCCACCCCCACCCCCACCCACTAGCAGGACTACAGGTGGAGGACTGTCATTCATCTTAGATGGAACAGTGCTCACTGCTATAGACAGCACTTACAGTATCTAATTTATTTATTGACAATTATTTTACTTCTTTTAGTTTTATAAGTGCTCAAAGCAAGGCAAAAATTAGAGAAACACAGTTAACTATGATCATGCGCAATACACTGTAAAAATAAGGAATATACAAGTATTTACAAAAGGGGCGCTACTGAGCAGCACACGCTAAATGCCAAGCCGCCCATTCTGTTCCTCTAGGTGGCAGCACACCTTTGTAAAAGCCTGCCATAAAATGCAAACCTGATCAAGGCCAGAAAGGTGCACGTTCAGTGCTCAAGGGCCGCAAACAGATCAGGTTTTTAAGACATCCCTAATGAATATGCGCATTAGTCCTAATGGACTAAGATCCAGTTTTGGATAGAAATAATCACAATGACTGTAGTATGTGTGTGAAAGTTGGAAAGTGAACGTGAGTTGAGGGGGGATTAGGTTCACTAACGAATATGCACGAGAGAAAGCAGTGTGTAAACTACCTCTGTCAAATGTTAGTCTTTCTCGTTCGTTCATTAAGGATATTCTGAAACTCTTACCTGCTTGTGATCCTCAACTTCTGCACCCCCCTTATTAATACAATCACAGCAACAGCAACACTGTTAGTATAAAAAAGCATGCATGGGGGGATAAAACAGTTTTATATTTCATTATTGGAATAGAGTGGAGTATGGTACGTTACTTGAATGTTCATGTGTTTGCACTTTGTATTTGATATCAAAAACGAATAAAGAATTTTTTTAAAAAAAAAAAGTATAAAAAGGCATAAAATTAAGTCTGTAGCTCAACTGACCATTTTTTGTGGCTAACCAAAAAACAGCCTTCAGATATTGTATTTTGATTCCAAAGCTCCCTCCCTGTTTTGCTGATTTGGTGAACATTGAAAATGTTTACAGGAAATGAGATGCATGTAGAGGAGCAGTTACACCTGCCAGCCAACAAAAGAGCAGTGATGTGCTGGGGCTTCAGAAGTTGCCACACTCATGTCCATCCACTACAATGCTTGATGAAAGATATATCTACGTCTGCATGGAGGGGGGGAGAGGACAGGAAAGCAGGTCAAAATTACGGGCAACTGCAAAAGAAGGCCTAGTGTATCTCTTTCTCCATCACCACCAACAGAATGAAGTTCTTAACCCAGTCTTCAGGACACTCACAGCTTTTCCAGTTTTCAGGATATCCCCAATGAATATCCATGAAATACTTTTGCATGCACTGCCTCCATTGAATACAAATAGATGTCATGCACATTGTGCATAGTCTGAAATCCAGACTAGCTTGGCATGTCCTGAGGACCAGGCTGAGAACCCCTGGTTTAGGGACATTTTTATTGGGCTGAAATTAATATTTGATGATGCTAACTAGTCTTCTCCAGATCACAGAAACACATTCACCATTTTATTGCTGTTTCCATAAACCTATTAGTTCATTCAGGCAAATTTCACAGATCTTGTTGGAAACTGTCGAGGTGTAGATGGTATATCAATTTTACAATAAATAAACAATAAATGTGTTCATTGATTCAGTTAGAGTTGTGTATCGCAAACTGTGTGCCTCCTGAGATTTCAGGTGTGCTGCGACACACTGGGGAGGAGGAGAGGTGCCGGCACCACTGATTACCTACAGGATATGCCTCTCGCAGCGAGAGGCACATCCTGTAGGCAATCAGCCGTCTCTCATTCTCTCTGTGCCTCTTACCTGCTGGCACCCCACTAGCAGCTCAGGGCCCATCTGGAGGGCCCTCGCACATGGGCAGACGTTGACATGATGACATCGCACATGCACGTGACATCATCACCGCAATGTCTGTGCACTTCCGGATGCCTCGAGCCGCGGCCACTACATTTAGTGTGCCGTGGCTCGACAAAGTTTGCAGGACACTAAGTTAGAACACAGCACCTTGTACTATCTGAATAACTTTTGTTTGCCATGTATATCACAGCAGATCAATGATGCATTCTCTTTTTTTTTCTTTTATTATTTTGCTATCAAGGTTAAATATGTTTCTGTCAAAAGACAAATCTTTATCAAGAAGCACTGGAATTAGGCTAGCAGGGACCATAGTGGAGTGCAGTCAACATACATCCAGTTGGAAATACATACTTGGTCAAATAAGCTGTGGCATTCCTTTCCCTTAGGGCTCCTTTTACAAAGGTGCGCTAGCGTTTTTAGTGCATGCACCGGATTAGCGCGCGCTACCCGAAAAACTACCGCCTGCTCAAGAGGAGGTGGTAGCGGCTAGCGCACGCTATTCCGCGCGTTAAGGCCCTAACACACCTTTGTAAAAGGATCCCTTAGTTTCCTCTCAATTTCTTATGTCCAGAAGTAGTTAAGCCACTCTGGTTTTTTTTTTATATTCATGATTATATGTACAATACTCCTGTCCTGCTTACCTGTAAACCCTGAGCATGACTTCATCTTCATCTAAAATGGGGCAGCCATTATGAGTATACTTTACTTCATGGGGAAGAAAGTGGCAGTCAAAGACCTATGGAAACACAAAAAGGTCAAAATAGACAAGTTTGAACAATGTTTTACAGATTAAATGACACTGCCTGTCATTGTCAAGATAGTAAGTGAGCATTCCATTTCAAATTCCTTCCTGCTTGTGTGATGATTGTCAAGCTTCAAGTTTTAATAAAAATTTGATAAAACGCATATTAAAATATCTAAGCAATTATATAATAAAAATTGGGGGAAAGAACATGTAAAGAGCCTATAACTTACTTGAGGCTCAGGGAAAGTAGGGGTAGAACTACAAATTTATATAGAAAAGAACACAAAGGGCTAATAACAATAGGGTAAAGGCTTTATAAAAAGCTGCTAAATTGAGGCTTTAGTTGTAAGTTTCAGTATTGTATTTTTTTAGACTTGTGCGGTTTGCGAAATTGGAGGCGCATGTTTAAGTACAGTAAAACCATGGTTTGCGAACATAATTCATTCAAGAAGCATGCTTGTAATCCAAAGCACTCGTATATCAAAGTGAATTTCCGCATAGGAAATAATGGAAACTTAGACAATTCATTCCACAACCCAAAAACTTTAATACAAAATACTATACGTACTTGTATTGCAAGACATCGTAGAGAGAAGAGCCATCGGCTCAGTTGTGATGAATATATACTGTATGTACTTAACGGTATTGCGGTATATAAATTGTTATTATTATTATTACTTGTATTGCAAGAAATTGCTTGTATATCAAGTTAAAATTGAATAAAATGTTTTGCTTGTCGTGCAAAACACTTGCAAACCACTTGCAAACTTACCGTACTTGCAATTCGAGGTTTTGCTGTATTTCCAATATCAAATGTGTCTCTGAAAAGAAAACTCTTTCAGTGAGCTTTTAAATCTTCCTAGCGTTGTTTCCTCGGTAATTTGAGCTGGTAAATTATTCCATATCTGAGGGGCAGTCACAGAAAAGATGTCTGTGCGCCTTGTATTAATGGTTTTTAGAGAGGGTATTGACAGAAGATGTTGATCTGTCGATCTTAATGTTCTGGGGGAACATAAGGGATAAGAAGCTCTTCCTTAGGCGGTTACACCACCTCTGTTGCTTTTTCTGTAAATCTTGTGCAAGCTTCAGGGCAGAACCCAAAAGAACATTTCATGGCTTCATTTACCTTGATTAGTAAAGCAGTCTTCTGCACAATTTCCCAAACTAATCTCTTTTAGTTTAGAAATAAGCTGGAAAGAATAATGCACGCATTGCTGCTACAGTTCAATAGAATTAATCAGGTTTTGGAACTAACTTGTAACCTGGAATTCTTGGCTGAATGCCTCTTCGTTTTAGACCCTTAAAACGATTTAACAAAAAGCTATGCATGGATGTCGCAGTACTTTAATCCAGTAATGGAACGCTGTTGCCAAAGTATATTGCCAAAACAGAGTCCTTTTCAGCAATTAAAGTAGGGAGCATATCGTGGACCTGTGGAAACTCCATAATGTACAAGTACTTCAAGACAGTTTTAGATTGAGTCCAGTGTGTTCACAATAGGTTTAGGAACAGTATCACCTGGCAGGTTTTTAATTAACTCTATTGCTATGCTCTGTATGGACAGGTGCTATCGTATTTGCAGCAGGCATTAAAGATGTGTGTACCTATTGGGAGACTAAGATCTGAAACAGCAATTCGTAAAGTGGTGGATCCTGTATGTTCGTAACTACAAGTTCATCAGCATTTTCTTTAATAGGCACAAGCTTATGAAATACATTACCAGGTAGTTTATGCTTGCATAAAAATGTTAATCAAATGCCTGCCAGATGTTACCGTTTGCTTACATCATGGTTATTTGTGCAAGCATTTTTATGATGAAGAGATGTTAGCTGTTGTAAAGATTTTAGTCTGGAAATTACATATTTTGGTTTATAACCCATCTAGGTTTTAAACGGGACAGAAATTTTATAATAAATAAATTTCCTCTAACACATTACCAAAGCTCATTGTTTTCAGAAGCCTGTTCAAGCAGTCTCAGCCAAAGTCACAATTGCTCAAGCTGCACATAGCTGACCTGGTAACCTTCTCTCTGACATCAGAGGGAAGGCTTGTGGGTCAGCCAAGTGTCCCTAAAGGCAGAAGGATCGAGTGCGGCTCGAACAAGTAAGGGGACATGATCTTTCTGGGTCAAAGGGAGAAAGGGGGGGAGGAGCGCGTTGGGCCATGGGAGGGGTACGATTTTGGGACAAAGGCTGGAAGGCAGGGAGAAGGAGGGGGCACAAGCTCGACACAGAAAAGGAAGGGAGGGAGCAGGAACGTGGGACACAGAAGGGAGGGAGGAAGGGGGCACTAACTTGGGACATAGGAGAGAGGGAATAGAAAGGGAGAATTGTTGAGCATGAGTGTATAAGTGAGATGGAAAGAGATAGTGCACATGGGGAAAGAAAGAAAGAGGAAAATTGGGCAGAGAGAGGAGAGAGGTAGACATGCATGGGGGAGAGAAGGATGAGAGGGAGAAATTTTTGATATGGTGGTGGAGAGGGAACAGAGGGACAGATTGAAGAGGATGCAAGGAAGAGGAATGTTGAACATAGTGATGGAGGGAGAGATGTGGCATTGTGCTGGAAAGGGGTAATAGAAGGAGAAATGGACACGGGGCTAGTGGGCAGTGGTAAAAAATGCTGCACATGATCCAGGGGATAAGAGAGGGAGAAATGTTGGATGTGACAGTAGAGGGGATGGGAGAGATGCCTGGATCTCTCAAGACAGATGGACAGTGAGAGAGAGTAAGAGGGAAACATGTTGCCAATGGGGGTGTAGGTGAGCAGAAGAGGGACAGAGAGAGATGTTGGTTGGGGAAAGGAATGAGGTACAGAGGAGAGGAAGCATGCAGGAGGCAGAAAGAAAGAAATATTGGATGCACAGTCAGATGGAAGTGCAACCAGAGACTCATGAAATCACCAGACAACAAGGGTAGGAAAAAATGATTTTATTTTCAATTTAGTGATCGAAATGTTTCAGTTTTGAGAATTTATATCCGCTATCTATATTTTGCACTATATTTGCCTATTTTTTTAAAATAATTGTTACTGAGGAGACATTGCATATTTTAGAGTCATCTGCCTTGACCTCTTTAAAAAAAAAAAAAAACACTAATATAAATGATAATTAAGATTTTCTCTGCGTACAGTGTGCATTGTATTTTTTTAATTTTGTGGTTACCATTATGTATTAATAAGATTATATTGGGGTCCTTTTATCAAGCTGTGGTAGGGGTTTAATGCGCGTAATACTGTGCGTTAAACTGCCTGCCGTGCTAGCCACTAATGCCTGCATTGAGCAGATGTTAGTTTTTTAGCCAGCCGCAGGGGTTAGTGCGTGATGAAATGTCCGACGCGCTAACCCCGCTAGCGCGGCTTGATAAAAGGACCCCATTGTGTGTGCATATGAAAAAGGGATAGAAGAAATTGCATTACAATTAGTACTATTATTATGGGGGTGAGGTCAGGGCAGGGCTTGTGTGGGTCTGGGGCGGAGCTTGAGCAGGTCTGGGGTGAAGCATGGGTGGGGATACTCTGTTCATATTTGTTAGACTTAGGGGGTACTTGGCTTGAAGAGTCAAGCCTCTTTCATTTGAAAGGAAGCTCTGGAATGAGAGGGCATAGGATGAAGTTAAGAGGTGATAGGATTAGGAGTAATCTAAGGAAATACTTTTTAAAGAAAGGGTGGTAAATGCGTGGAAAAGTCTCCCATTAGAGGTGGCGGAAGCAGAGACCGTGTCTGATTTCAAAAAAGCCTGGGATAATCATGTGGGATCTCTTAGAGAGAGGAAGAGATAATGGTTACTGCAGATGGGCAAACTGGATGGCCCATTTGGCCTTTATCTGCCATCATGTTTCTAAGTTGAGAAGCACTGCTCTAGATCACTGGTAAATATGTTAAAAAGCAGCGGTCCCAGCACATACCCCTGGCGAACCCCACTATTTATGAAGTCAGATCACTAGAGAAAATTGCCCTACAACAAACACAATTATTCAAAATCATATAACCAATTACTGTAAGTGTTGCATATAGAGTAAGCATTCCTATGAGCGTCAGGAGTAGTGCAGAGCATTCAGCACGGCTCCCTGTGCTAATAACCGCTATTGCAGTTTAGTAAAGGGGGGGGAGGGTGTATTGTGTTAACATTGTAATTTAGCACACTATGGCATACTGCAATAATTGTCTGTTGCTTATGCTGGATTTTTTTTCTTATATACCATCTTGAGTGAATTCCTTCAAAAAGGCAGTAAATAAATCCTAATAAATAAATAAAGGTTGTGTCCAGCATTTCCTTTGCAGGTCATGCATTAAAATTTCCATTAGCGTATGATAGACTTGTTGCAGTTAGTAGAGGTACACTAAGGGCCAGCTGCCTAACTTTGGGATCCATGTGCAACATTTTTTTAAATTGGCTTACTCAGCATGGTAATTGTCTGTGCCGGTTTTCAGCCAATCAAAAAAAAAAAAAAAAATCAAATTATCAATTAAGAGTTTGGCGTTGATCTGTTGAACTCTTAGGATATCTAGTGATGCCTACGTGGAGGCACTCTCTGATGCATAACGAAGCCTACCTGAAAAGTAGGCGTGGTTAAGGGTGGAGAATAGGCGTGGTTGACTTAGGCTGAAAGGCCTAGTAAAACTAAAACCAGGCCTAATATACAGGCATCTATCTCTAGAATGCCTAGTGATGCCTAAGCATGCCTAGGTGCTGCTAGGCGGGATCCTATAAATGGTGCCTAGTAGTTGATTGACAACTGCACCAAGCAGCACATACAATGTAGGCATGCTTGGGCACTGTTTATAGAATCTGGCTTTAAGGGCCAGATTCTTTAAAGAACACCTATGTTAGGTACTGCTAGGTGCTCTAATTATTACATAAGAACATAAGAAGTGCCTCTGCTGGGTCAGACCAAAGGTCCATTGTGCCCAGCAGTCCGCTCACGCGGCAGCCCAACAGGTCCAGGACCTGTGTAGTAGTCCTCTATCTATACCCCTCTATCACCTTTTCCTTCAGAAAATTATCCAATCCCTTTTTGAACACTATTACCGTACTCTGTCCTATCATGCCCTCTGGAAGCTCATTCCAGGTGTCCACCACCCACTGGGTGAAGAAAAACTTCCTAGCATTGGTTTTGAATCTGTCCCCTTTCAGCTTTTCCGAATGCCCTCTCGTTCTTGTAGTTTTAGAAAGTTTGAAGAATCTCTCCCTCTCCACTTTCTCTATGCCCTTCATGATCTTGTAAGTCTCTATCATATCCCTTCTAATCCTCCTCTTCTCCAGGGAAAAGAGCCCCAATTTCTCCAGTCTCTCCATGTATGAAAGGTTTTCCATTCCTTTTATCAAACGTGTCACTCTCCACTGAATCCTCTCAAGTATCGCCATATCCTTCTTAAGGTATGGCGACCAATATTGGACGCAGTACTCCAGATGTGGGCACACCATTGCCCGATACAATGGCAGGATAACTTCTTTCGTTCTGGTTGTAATACCCTTCTTGATTATACCTAGCATTTTATTCGCTCTCTTAGCGGCCGCTTATTGCCGCCTAGAAGCACCAAACTTTGGGATCCATCCATGCACAACATTTGAAAAAAATTGGCTTAATTTGCATGATAATTGACCGCACTGGTTTTCAGCCAATCAAAAAAAAAAAATTAATTATTAATTAAGAGTTTGATGCTGAATTCTTAAGACATCTAGCAACACCTAAGTGAAGGCGCCCCCCAATACCTACCTGAAAAATAGGCATGGTTAGGGGTAGTGAATAGGTATGGTTGACTTAAGTTTTACTAAGCTCTGAGGTAGGCACCAGTAAATTAGGCCCAGTAAAACCTGACTTAATATACAGGCGCCTACATCTAGGACACCTAACGATACATAAGCACCCCTAGGCACCAGTGGCATAGTAAAGGGGGACAGGGGGCAGATCACCCCTAGCGCCATCTTAATGGAGGCACCGGTACCTCTCCTAAACTAACTAAACTAAACTAAATCTTGGGTTTATATACCGCATCATCTCCGCAGATGGAGCTCGACACGGTTTACATGGTTAGGGAAGGAACGGAACTCCAATGGAATTATATAAGTAAGAGAGAAGAGAGGTTAGGTGCATGCATACCCAAACCTCTTTGGCTTTTTCTGCTGCGAGCAACATCTCCAACCTGCTTCTTACTCAAGCCTTGGCTCTCCCTCTGAAGTTACTTCCTGGTTGCAGGACCAGGAAGTGACATAGGGAGAGCTGAGGCCAGCATGGGCAGCAGGTTGAAGATGCTGCTTACGCCAGCAAAGAGTTAAAGAGGTACAGGGGAGAGGGAAGGCGGGGGGATGGAAAAGCGGGTGAGGCGCCACTGCCCAAGGCAACTCCTACTCTCACAATGTCACTGCTAGGCGCAACTAGGCAGGATTCTATAAACAGCACCTAGCAGTAGATTGACAACTGCATCAAGCAGCGCCTACAATGTAGGCACACTTAGGCACCATTTATAGAATCTGGTCCTTAGTGCTTCCTATTTGAGACCTTTAGTGTTTTAAATACTCAATGGTTAGAGCACAAACTTTTACAAGATCTAATTTACTTTCCTGCTGTGCTGTACTCTTACAATTAAATCAAACTCCCTACCCATATCATACATTTTATATTAGGAAAAAAAAATAAACGCCCATGCAAAGAGTAAAAGGTAAAGACCCAGAGCAATGGATAAACCATCTGGCACCACATACCTGCGGTGACAGTTTGCCGACCCGCTGGGTTATCGGTTCATTCATTACAACTTCCAGTTTGCATGCATCTTTCTGCCCAGGAACAGAGAATTGCAGGTCTTCTGCTGACAGGAAGACAGACTGGCCTTTCACTGCTTTAATCACAGGGTTGACTCTGACGATGGATGGACTATTGCACCTCAGCAGGACACACATCATCGCAAGTACACAGCATTTCCTGAATGGCTCCATGACCTAGGTGTGTGTTGGAGGAGGGAAGTTCCTGTTTGAATTTAAGGTATATACAGGGAGCAGGGCTTCAATCACTGACGACATATATTTATAGAAAGAGGGAAGCTTCTTTCGGGGAAATGTGCATAAAGGGTCCTTTGAAGGAATCTTTGTAGTTTGGAGTTTTTTTTTAGAAAAGTTCTTGCCCAGTCTTGACGGTTCCAATGATTAATGGGTTTCAATTTGCTTTACAGTTTTCTATCTAAAAAAGTAAAGAAAAGAGAGAAAATATTCATCCTCATAGCAGGAATTGATTAAAAAAACTAAAACATTCCATCAAGAGCAGTTTGGCACAAGAAATGAGAAAAACTAGTAACATAGTAGATGACGGCAGATAAAGACCCGAATGGTCCATCTAATCTGCTCAACCTGATTCAATCTAAAAATTTGTTGGGTTTTTTTTTTTCCTTCTTCTTCTTAGTTATTTCTGGGCAAAAATCCAAAGCTCTGCCCGGTACTGTTCTTAGGTTCCAACTACTGAAGTCTCCGTCAAAGCTCCCTCCGGTCATCTACACCATCCCAGCCACTGAAGCCCTCCCCAGCCCATCCTCCCCCAAACGGCCATATACAGACACAGACCGTGCAAGTCTGCCAAGTATTGGCCTTAGTTCTTCAATATTTACTATTATTTTCTGATTCTAGATCCTCTGTGTTCATCCTACACTTTTTTGAACTATGGAGCTCTGTTTAGCTCACGGTGGTCAATGTTCTTTAAAATGCGGGCTATCACAAGTAAAAAAAAACAGATATTCAGCACCAGTTTCTGAATACCAGCCAACACTGAATATGTGATATTCAACGCTGACCAGTGATGCTATCCATTTAGGGGAAAATTCTATATGTGGCGCCCAAAAAAATCAGCACAGAAAAATGCTCCATAAACAGCATCTAAATTCCATAAACTACACCTAAAGTTAGGCACGGTTTATAAAATAGTACTTAGCACTGGAATCTGTGACTGAATTTAGGCACGTCCATTTACACCAATTACAGCCTGGCATAAATCCTTGTGTCTAACTTAGGCATGGAAAATTATTGTATAATAGAGCGGGTACATTTTTGGAATGCCCACAACCTGCCCATGTCCTTTCCATGGCCAAGCCCCCTTTCTGTACCACACACTAGAATATGCCTATAAAGATGCACATGTAAATTCTATTTAGTGTCCATAGCTGCTTGCTAGTGGCCAATTATCGGCGCTGATCAGCTCATTAATCAATTAAGTTGCACATGCCAATTGGACATGCACCCAACTTTGCACAAGCAACTCAAAGCACCATTTATAGAATCCAGGGGGGTTAGCGTTGATATTCAGACTGCAAACCAGGAGGGTGTATGGGGGAGACTATAGCATGGTGATTAAAGCTACAGCCTCAGCACCCTGAGGTTCTGGGTTCAAACTCACGCTGCTTCTTCTGACCCTGGGCAAGTCACTTAATCCCTCCATTGCCCCAGACAAACAGAGAAAAATGCTTGAATACCTGAATAAATTCTTGTAAACCATTTTGAGCTCCCCTGGGAGAACAGTATTGAAAACTGAATAAATAAATAAAGCTATGGCAGCATTTACCCCTCCCCCCCCCCCACGCCATTCATAGGAGTTCCATGAGCATTTAGCGCTCCAGGCCACGGTAGAAACCTGTACCGTGGCTTAGTGATTTCAATACTGCTGCTAATCAGAAACTGGTTCCAAGCTCCACTCATGGACTGCCCTGCACTGTCCAGATTGTGCTGAGGAAGTCAGAGGAAATATTCAGCTGCACTGTCTAGTAACTGGTGATGGATTTTCCACTGGCCGGCATTTATCCAGTAATCAGCATTTGTTAATCACATTAGTACCTCTGAACATTGGCCAGTATGAGGCTGACATTCAAAAGCATTATGCTCCTAGTTTTGAGAGCTAAGTTCCTAAATTGGCCTCTAAATATTTAGGAGCACTTTTACTAAACTGCAGTAAACACAACTGCAGGCTTAGTTACTTCGGCTTAGAATGGCTTACCATAGGACATATTGTCAAATTCCTTCCCTTTTTATCATATCAATGGTGTAAAAGCTGAAAATACTTAAATAGACAGATAATCACATTCTAAAGTATATCCAAGCATGCAACTATTGATAACTGGATCTTCAGAATACCAGCTGGGTAACGTAACTCAAGCTGGCTGGAATTGTCATTGATCCTGTTATTTTAAAATGTTTTTCTTCTATTAAAGTGCTTTTTTTTTCTTTATTTTAAAGTGCTTATTTTAAAGAGTATTTATCAAATATTTAAGTAGTTAAGTTAATTCATCTCATTGTTTAATTTCTTTTGTAAACCGCATAGAACTTCATGGTCCTGCGGCATATTGTATCAGACCTTTATTCATAAAAAATACTCGTATTCAGATACAACAATCTTATACTAATCTCCTTCAAAGTAGTCCCCTTGGGCTGCCACACACTTCTTCCAACGGTTCTACCACTGTTGGAAGCAGCGCTGGAACGCCTCTTTTGAGATTTCTCGCAACTGGTCCCTTGCATTCTGCTTAATGTCTTCTCTTGACTGAAATCTGGTCCCTTTCAGGGCATTTTCAGCTTGGGAAAAAGCCAGAAGTCACACGGAGCCATGTCTTGAGAGTAGGGAGTAGGGAGTAGGGAGAGTGTTGTGTTTGGCCAGGAAACTCCGTATCAAATGTGAAGAATGGGAAGGTGCGTTATCGTGATGGAGCTGCCAATTACCCGCTGCACACAGGTCCGGCCGTTTGCATCTCACAGCATTACGAAGGCGACACAGAACCTCTTGGTAGTACCCCTTGGTGATTCGATGATCCTGCATCACCAGGGTCCTCACTTGGTCAATGACGATCTCATTTCTGTATGTTGAGGGCCTAACAGAACGTACTTCACTCTCCACTGATGTGCGGCCATCTCTGAGTGGTTGTACCACTCATTTATCTGTGTGGTGCCCATTGCTTCGTTCCCGAAGGCCTGTTGAATCTTGCGGATTGTTTCCACTTGGGAATCTCCAAGCTATACACAAAATTTAATGCAGTAGCGTTCAACTTTTTCTGTCATTTTGACAAAATGAAAATCGAACAGTGCTCACTTACACTTCCTCACTTATCGGCGGTCTGCTGGTGACTGACAGCTTCTGTAGGCGGGAAAAAATTCAACCATGTGCATTAGGATCGTTTACATGCGTGCACCAAACCACGCCTCCCTAGCTTTATTTGTTTACGCAAGAAAAATTAAGGTCTGATACTTTTTGAACAGCCTTGTATAATGTAGAAAACAAATCATAGAAAGTATTTTTTTCCATGAAATACATGTGGAATCAGCCCCTAGATGATGTGGTCAGGCTAATTAACACAGGTAACTAGGAAGACTTATGAAACCATTTCTTATCTCCAGAAATGATCTAGGAGAACACTGATTTACTTTTTGGGATCTGCTGTGTATCTCTGACTTGACTGGCCGTCATCTGACTTGGCATGGCTTATCTCATGTTCTGATGTAAGAAACGAACAGAAGAGAGCACAGCAACATCTCACAGAAGAGCTTCATTCCTATAACCCCTGTTTGCCCTGCAATATACCATGATATTTATATAGCATGAGAAGGGAAGAGAGATGAGGGTTGGGAAGGGGAGACAATCAGACTGAGCAGGCATTAGGCAGATGAAAGATTGGAAGAAGGGAGGTAAGGGGCAGAGAGAGACGTGAAGCGTATGAATGCTCCTGATTCACTTGTGCTTTGCTGTCCTATCAAACAATGGCATTCTTTTCTCTAGCATTCTATTATTAAAATTTTAATTGTGAGCCACTTTGATCTGTGTGCAGTAATGGCAGGCTATCAGATTTTTTAATAAACATAAACACTGGTCATTTTGAAGAGAAAACGGCCAACTTGTCACCCAACCATGAAGTACAATGATGTTGGAGAGTGCAGTTTAAAATACTAAGATTTGCAAAACAGGCATACATATGGAGTCTTTTACTAAAGACTATCGCACCACGTCGCACCCCAGAGGAAAAACTTAGTTTAGAGATATAGCAACAAAATGAATTTCCCCCGATGAAGGTCAGATGACTGAAACGCTCTAATGAGAACAGAGCGTCGGGCAGTTGATATCTAAGACCAACGTTGGACTAGCAACAGGCTATTCAAGGTAAGTGTTGCTATCGCATTGACTGAATTAAAAGGACTTCTATCAGGCAGTTTTTTTTAATGAATTAGGAGTTTCATAATTTGTAAAAGAAGTATTAGTAGTAGCTCTTTATGAATAAAATTGAGTATTATTGGGGATAATAATCTAATTTGTCTATTGGGAATAAAAATACAAAATTTTTTATGAAAAATTAGTAAAATTTAATAGTGAGTTTGGAATACTAAGGGAAGGGAAGGAGGAGGTGGTATAGATGATTATACCTTGATAACAGAATGTGGACCTGAGATAACGTAGGTTATGGAAGGTCCTATGCACTGAGAGTCACCAATAACATATGATATACCCTCCTCCTAGTTGTTTCACCTAAATTATTAAGATAAGTCCTGTGCTATATTTAGGGCAAGTTAAAATTATTAATGGGATAATAAAATTTTAAATTTTCTTATGAATTGTTAGGCATGAGGTAGCCAAGAGATTAGTTCATTAAATATCCGGGAACCCTATCAGTTTGCTAAATTTTATTTATTGGGTTGGATTATATATAGAAAGATCCACTTACTGTATCTTTGGTATACATATGGAGTAGAGCAGACGTGTCAAACTCTGGCCTGCAGGCCAAATCTGGCCCGCGGTGTCATAAAATTTGGCCCGCCAGACAATTAAAAATTTGCAATTAAGCTGGCCTGCCAGAAGGCATCAGCTATAGGCTTAGGTAGAAGAAAGATCTTTACTGCTTTGCCATGAGACTTGAGGCGTGTGAATCTACAGCTGATGTCTTCTGGCGGGCCCATTTGCATGCAGGCCTTTTGTGAATTTGTCAGCCTGAATGCAATCGGGCACGGAATCAGGGGTTAGTGAATCTAGCCCTTTGTCTTTCTGCGATCCATAGGTGCCTTTATGTGCTGTATTTTCTTCTTGGAGGTGCAAATGTCATTAAAACTGAGCTTGAAAAATTCTACTTTATTACTTATTTATTATGCAAATTTATAATCCCCTTAAACCTAAGCAGTTTCTAGAGCACATGCATATTCATAATTTAGGCCTCCTTTTATGAAGCCACAATAGCGGCTGCTGCTGTGGTAATTGTCCAACACCCAGAGGGATTTAATGGGTGCCAGAATATTTGCCGCGCAGCAGCCGCTACTCCAACTTTGTAAAAAGATGTGTGTATGTTGGGGGGGGGGGTGTAAGACATAAAAATACAATCTTGTATTACAAAGTCATCACATTTAGTAATACTAGTTTCAAGTTTCAAGTTTATTAAATTTTTTGTTATGTACGCAATATCAAAAGCTTCAAAGCGTATAACATTTTAAAAATGGGGGGTAGAACAAAACTCTTTAACATAATTACAATCAAATTCTATCCATTCTAATACATAACTGGTACGGAAGGTGAAAGGGATGAACTACAATCTTTAAAGAGAGAAAGAAAATATTTAGCGGGGAATACTTTTGGTAGGTAACACAAAAAAGAGAAAAAAGAAAGGGAAAAAAAAAAGAAGAGAAAAGATGAATCTATAAGCTATACAGAAATCTAATTTAGATCTAAGAAGTTTGGTGATTTGTGAAATTGTGTTGACTAATTTTCAAAAGCGTCCTTGAACAAAAAACTTTTTAAGGAACGCTTGAATTTTTCTAAAGAAGATTCATGACGAATATAAATTGGTAAATTGTTCCAAAGCTGGGGTGTTATAACTGATCTTCTAGTTCCTATTATCTTTAATGAAGGAATAGTCAATAGCTGTTGTTGTGTTGATCTCAATGCCCTGGATGGAGAATACGGTGTTAAGAAACGATGTAGAAAAGTTGGAGCATGAGTTTGTTGAATTTTAAAAGTTAACAGTAAAATTTTAAAGGTTAGTCTATGTGTGATTGGTAGCCAATGAGCTGCTTGTAGAAGTGGTGTAACGTGATCATATTTTTTTGAGTTAGTGATAATTTTTATTGCTGTGTTTTGTATTATCTGTAATCTTCTTATTTCTTTTTGGGTTATGCCCTGATATAAAGAGTTACAATCAGTGGCGTACCTAGGGTATGTGGCACCCGGGGCCCATCATTTTTTGACACCCCCCCCCCCCCTCATGGAAAAAATTTTTTTTTTTTTTTTTTGCAATAACCATGAAATGGAATAAATGGTCAGAATAGAAACAGGCAGTGAAAATTTTCTTTTATTGAACCTCATTTATGTAACCATTATTCCAAACATAACATAACATAAATTATGTCGGAATTGTCATGACATCAGAAGTACATATGGAGTAGTTGCAGGTGATGCTTGGGACAGTTCTGATTATGTTAGTTTGGTTTTATGTGTTTTTTGAATAGAAGGGTTTTTATTTCTTTTTTTAAGGTTTTGTAGTTTGTGGTCGAGGTCAATAGGTTGTAGAGTTGGGGGTCAAGTGTTGCAGCTCGAATGGCTAGGAGGTTGTCGAACAGTTTTTTTCTTTTGACGTTTTTGGTTGGAGGGTGTGTGAATGGTGCGTGAGTTCTCCTATGTCTGTTTGAAGTGGATTGAATTATTTAGCTGAAGAAATTAGTTACCCCCCATTCCACACACATTAATTCTCTTCCATTTTTGTTCCCATTATAAAAAAACACTGATAAGTTCCCAGGAAAAAAATACATTAAAATAAGAAGTGAAAACAAAGGCCCCTACAGATGAGAACATAACATAAGAATAGCCTAACTGGGTCACACCAATGGTCCATCATGCCCAGTAGCCCATTCTCATGGTAGCCAATAGTGCTGCCCGATTCAGAGAAAAATATTTCATTCGATTCGATTCACCCTGTTGAATCGATTTTTCGATTAGATTCACTGTTAATGACACCGCTTTTTAAGTTTAAACAAAGTATAACAATAAATTTCACAACAACAATAAATTTCACAAAGTACTTAAAAAAAAAAAAAATCACATTTTTCCATTAAAGCAGTTCTGGAGACATTTGCTTGAACAGTCTTTTTTCCCAGTCCATAAGCAAGCAATATGAAAAAGATTTCCTTAATTATCTACTCAAACATTTTTGCTATTTACTTTCATTGTACCTAGACTATTATTCAGTAGAAAAAATTTAGTTTGTTCAATCAAGCAGAACATTCACTCATAGAAGTCCAATGTCCACACAGGATTTGATTGAACAAACCATATTTTTTCTACTGAATAATAGTTTAGGTATACTGAATAGCAAAAATGTTAAAGCCACACAGAAAAGCAGTAAAAGTCAATAGGTTCTCCAAGTGGGAACAACCTGATGTCTCAGCACTTGAGGAAAAGACCACGTAATAATGTTTATAAGATAAATCATATAAATGATTATACTGAAGCAGGGTGTCCTCAGCGTGAGAGGTAAGCGAGAGGAGAGAATTCTCCAGTGCTTTACACAATAAGGCTCCTCTGCCTGCAGTGCACACCATCATAGGACACCTCAGGTGTGCTCAAATTAATCAATGTGATAAATTAAACAGTGATAAACAATTGGTCAATCACAAGAGTGCAAGATCAAACAGGTTGTTCCCACTCAGAGAACCTATTGACTTTACTGCTTTTCTGTGTGGAAGAGATTCTAAAACAACTACCCAGAAATAACACCCAAAGACCCACTCAGTGTGTGAACCAGTTGAGTGGAGTGGACTAACTGGGGGTGGAAATGGGCCCAGAGTTTGCTCAGCAGAATTTCCCAGACTACCTCTTCCTCTCAACACACTGACATGCTACCACCACCACCAACACTAGGAACACCTCACCGAGTATGCCAGCAATGCTTATAAACTTTATAAAACACATTATTATATTTTCTTATAAAGCATATATTTTAACTGAACTCAGCCTTGCCATTCACAAAAATAGAAAAGTTCCCATTTCAAGCTGTCTCATGTACACTTTTCAAATCTAACATATTGTAATCACAAAACAGAAAATAAAATTATTTTTTCTACCTTTTGTTCTCTGATCAATATTCAAATCTTGTTGGTCCCAGGCTCTTGTTGTCTTGCTTGCCAGGGTCTCCTTTCTCCGTGCTAACCATCCGTCTGCCATCTCTGTTCTCCCCTTCCGTTTCCCTTCCCTCTCCCGGAGATCTGGCATCTTTCCTTTTTTTTGTCTCCATCCACAGATTCACCTTTTCTCAACTCCCCACCACCCCAGGATCCACCATCTCTCCCTTTCTGTTCCCAACTATCCTCCTATCCAGTATCTCTATCCCCCCTCCACACCATCCCCTGTTTCCAAGTTCTCTCCCTTTCTGTTCCTTCCCTCCCTAAATCCCATTATGCACCATCTCTCTCCCACTCCTCTGTTTTTAGACCCATTATTTCTAACCCCCAAAGTCTGGCATATGCACGTATCTTTGAACCCCCCCTTCCCTCTCTCCTTCTGTGTACTTTTACACCAGGACCCCCCTCCCCCGAAGGTCTGTCCCCCCTCAGAAGGGCTACACCCCACCCCTGAAGACCTGCACCACCCGAAGGACTTTACCTCCCACCCGAAGGTCTGTCCCCCTCTGAACGCCTAAACCCCACCCCTGAAGGCCTGCACCCTCCCCGAAGGATTGTACCCCCCACCCGAAGGTCTGTCCCCCCCTGAAGGCCTGCACCCATCCCGAAGGCCTGCACCCACCCCGAATGCCTGCACCCACCCCGAAGGCCTGCACCCCCGAAGGCCTGTCCCCCCCCCTTGAAGGCCTGACCCCCCCTTGAAGGCCTGCCTGCTTGTCCCCCCTTGAAGGCCTATCCCCCCTTAAAGGTCTGCCTGTCCCACCCCCTTGTAGGCCTGTCCCCCCTTAAAGGTCTGCCTGTCCCACCCCCTTGTAGGCCTGTCCCCCCCTTGAAGGCCTGACCCCCCCTTGAAGGCCTGCCTGCTTGTCCCCCCCTTGAAGGCCTGCCCCCCCCTTGAAGGTTGGCACCCCCCCAAAGGCCTGCACCCCCTTGAAGGCCTGTCCCACCCCCTTGTAGGCCTGTCCCCCCCTTGAAGGCCTGACCCCCCCTTGAAGGCCTGCCTGCTTGTCCCCCCTTGAAGGCCTGTCCCCCCCTTGAAGGTTGGCACCCCCCCAAAGGCCTGCACCCCCTTGAAGGCCTGTCCCACCCCCTTGTAGGCCTGTCCCCCCCTTGAAGGCCTGCCTGCTTGTCCCCCCTTGAAGGCCTGTCCCCCCCCTTGAAGGCCTGCACCCCCCCTTGAAGGTTGGCACCCCCCCAAAGGCCTGCACCCCCTTGAAGGCCTGTCCCCCCCCCTTGTAGGCCTGTCCCCCCCTTGAAGGCCTGCACCCCCCCTTGAAGGTTGGCACCCCCCCCAAAGGCCTGCACCCCCTTGAAGGCCTGTCCCACCCCCTTGTAGGCCTGCCCCCCCCTTGAAGGCCTGCCTGCCTGTCCCCCCCTTGAAGGCCTGCACCCCCTTGAAGGTCTGCACCCCCCCCCCGAAGGCCTGCACCCCCCCGAAGGCCTGTCCCCCCTTGAAGGCCTGTCCCCCCCCCTTGTAGGCCTGCACCCCCTTGTAGGCCTGTCCCCCCCCCCTTGTAGGCCTGTCCCCCCCTTGAAGGCCTGCCTGCCTGTCCCCCCCTTGAAGGCCTGCACCCCCTTGAAGGTCTGCACCCCCCCCCGAAGACCTGCACCCCCCCTTGAAGGCCTGCCTGCCTGCCTGTCACCCCCCCTCCCCCTTGAAAGTCTGCCTGCCCGCCCGCCCACCCCACCCTGAAGGCCTGATGCCCCGACCCACCCCGAAGGACCATTCGCCCCCCTGGCCTCCCCGCACTACCTATGAAGCAGCCGCAGCAGGATCGCGACGTCAGCTATCTTTGCGCTGCTTAGGAGCTGCTTCCTGCGCCGGGCTACCTTAAGCTACTGCCCCCCCCACGCCCGAAGGACCGCTCGCCCCACTGACCTTCCAGCACACCTATGAAGCAGCCCGCAGCAGGATCGCGACGTCAGCAATCCCTCAGCTGCTTGGGCGCTGCTTCCTGCGCCGCGGTCCCGCCCCCTCCTCTGACGTCAGAGGAGGGACGGGACCGCGGCGCAGGAAGCAGCGCCCAAGCAGCTGAGGGATTGCTGACGTCGCGATCCTGCTGCGGGCTGCTTCATAGGTGTGCTGGAAGGTCAGTGGGGCGAGCGGTCCTTCGGGCGTGGGGGGGGACTGAGCGGCAAGGCCGGGAACACCCCCTCAGGGCTGGTACCCGGGGCGGCCCGCCCCCCCCCCGCCCCCCCCTAGGTACGCCACTGGTTACAATAATCCAGCCTTGAAATGATTAATGAATGTATTAGAATGTTAAGGGCCTCTGGCTTTAAGACTTTTGATAAGGATCTAATGAGACGTAATTTATAAAAACAATTTTTAACCACTTAACTAATCTGGCCATGATAGATAAGTTCCTGATCCAATGTTACTCCCAATATTTTTGTTGTGGTTACTTTTTGAAGAGGGGTATTGTCTAAGAGAATCTGTGATGAAAGTGTAAGATCATTTTTCCATGGGAAAAACATTGCGAAAGATTTGGTTGCGTTTAATCCCAACATATTATCCTTTAGCCATTGGTTTATTTGTTTTTGTTTGTTGTTTATGGTTGTTATCTCATTGAGATCTGCTGTATTTAAGGGGTACAGGAGCTAAATATCATCTGCATATGCATAGCAGGAGAATCCTATAGACTGACTAAGGGTTAAGAGAGGTGATAGAAAGATATTAAATAAAAGTGGGGAAAGAATTGAACTTTGAGGAATCCTATATGAACTGGTGAAAGTGTTTGATGATGAGCTATTAAAAATAACTTTAGCTGAACGATCTTGAAAGTATGATTTGAACCAGTTTAGTACTTGGTCAGAGATTCCAACTGAGGATAGTCTTTTAATGAGTAAATGATGGTCTATGGTGTCGAATGCCGCGGATAAGTCAAGTGAAACCAAAAGAACAGATTTGTGATGATCTAAGTGATATTGAATATTGGTTGTAAGTCCTATTATAGAGTGTTTGGTCACTAATGCCTCCATTGACGAGGCGTTAGGTTTTTGGCTTGCCACAGGGGTTAGCGCATGATAAAATGTCCGATGTGCTAACCCCTGTAGCGCACCTTGATAAATGGAGCCCTTAGTTTGTTTCCATTTCCGTTCTAAGGACCTGAGTTGCTTTTTAATGAGTGCAAGTTCTTCTGTGAACCAGGGATTTCTAATTTTCTTTTGACTGATAGTTTTGCTACATATTGGGGCAAGCTTTTCTATCAGTTGATTTGTTGCTTTGTGCTAAGATGTAATTTGGTCATTTGTTGATAAAAGACTGAATTCTTCAATTTTTAAATTAAAGGAAGTAGAGATTAGTGGATATTCAATTTTGTTGTATTCTTGATAAGTGATTGTTTTTGGGAGAGAAGTGTTTTTCTCTGATTTTAGACAATAGCTTGTGGTGATTAAAAAATGATCTGACCATGGAACAGAAATTATATTAGGCTTTGAGAAAGCTTCTTTTAGAGGCATAGAACTGAGGATCATATCTAATGTGTGTCCAGCAGAATGAGTAGAATCTTTAACCAAAGTGGTAAGGTTTAAGTTTAAAGCTAATTCTAAAAATTATTCTGTAAAAAAATTACCTATGTTGTCCGGAAGAATGTTAAAATCGCCAAGTAATACTGTATTGGGTGATGAAGAGTTAAAATCAAATAGTAATGCTTGTAAAGAGTCGAAGGTTTCCCGTCTCATTTGGAGGGAATATACAGAAGTATGAAATCAGTCGGTAAGAATTCAATAACTGTTCCTATGGGGGGATGGTCTATTTTTAGTAATAAAGAATGTTTAAAAAGTACAGCTAGGCCATCTCCCTTCCTGCCTATCCGATGATTATAAATATATGAGAAACCTTGGGGGCATGCAAAAGACAGGTATGCTTTGTCTCCATTAGTAAGCCAAGTCTCAGTTATACAAAGCATATCTAGGTTGTGTTGTAGTATTGTATCTTTAATTAGGTGAAATTTACTTTTGATTGATCTTACATTAATTAAGCCTAAATTTATATTTCTTAAATGGGTTGTGTTTGAAGTAGTAAAGGGAATTTCAGTATATGTTGAAGAACGAAAGGATAAAAGCTTACCCTCTTTTGCTGGTCTGTTGCCCCAGATTGCTGGGATCTGATAGGTTGGGCCGTCCATTAAGTTCTGAATTGAAACTGGCTGAAGAAGGATTAAAATAAATAAAAAGAACTTTAACTTAATAGTTGGTAATCTGTTGAAGGAGGCGCACCAAGGAGGACCTGCTCCTTGATCGCGCTCCTTTGTCGCGCGCCGCAAAGGAGGCCAATTTAAAAGTCATGTACCGGAAGTCAGGCTGCTCAAGATGTCAGCACGCTGCCACTTTGCGGCAGCGGATCTTAGAAAAGCTAGTAACCCTCTAAAAGGAGGGAATTAAAATAAAAACAAGGTCATAAAAAACAAGACACTCATTTAACAATTAAAGCAAACAGCCAATATTAAAAGAAAACAAACTTAAAAGCAGTTTGATTTCGCTATTGTGCAGAGTGAGAATAAGGTGATCTAGTGCTGGAAGACCGTTGTAAGTCTACTTCATTGGTTCTCTTGATCACTGCCTCTTCTTCGCCATAAAATGCCCCAACTAAGTTTTTAAAATCTTTGCAACCAATCTCAATTGTCCCACCAAATTATTCTACAATGTTACTCCTGTTAGAGAAATAGCCATTTTCCTAGTACTGGGATATTTCACTTAAGAAAGCCCATCTATAGAAAATCTAGTCCAGTATTCAAGCCTTGTAAATATGAGTCTAGCCTAAAAGGACAGGAAAAAAAACCCTGAAAAATCAGGTTTTTTTTTTTTTTTTTTCCAATGTCATCAAACATAATTTTTTCCCTGTATTAATAGCTCTCAGGCACAAGCCAGCCTTAAACCTGTGACCTGCCAAGCAGCCACTTTCAGGCAGAGCTACTCTGTCCCTTCGGAGCCTGTTATTGCCCGCTCATGTCAAGCTGTATCTTGTATTTCTACCAATCTGAGTTCTTCTTTTCTGACTGGTTCAGTAGGAACAAATTCAGGGACTGATTTAGCATTTCTGCTCTGCCTCTGGGCTTGTTTCCTTTTGCTTTAAGTGTTGTTCTTATCCATTTTGCCTCCCCCTCTCCCTCCCCCCAAAAACATAAACATTGTCCAATGTGACACGGACAAGAGGACATGGACTGAAGATAAGGGGGGGGGACAAGTCCAGGACAAATATCAGGAAGTTCTGCTTTACGCAACGAGTGGTGGACACCTGGAATGATCTCCCAGAGGAGGTTATTGCGGAATCCACCGTTCTAGGATTTAAAAGCAAACTAGATGCACATCTCCTTACGAGAGGCATAGAGGGATATGGGTGACTAAAATTACGCCAGGTGTACACCTGGCTGGGCCTCCGCGTGTGCGGATTGCCGGACTTGATGGACCAAAGGTCTGATCCAGAGATGGCAGTTCTTATGTTCTTATGTAGACAGATTGTGAGCCCTCTGGGACAGATAGGGAAAAATGCTTCAGTATCTGAATAAATTCATGTAAGCCGTTCTGAGCTCCCCTGGGAGAACGGTATAGAAAATTGAATAAATAAATAAATAAAACTCTACAAATGACACAGGAAAATAAAATTATTTTTTTGTTTTACCTGCACATCCCTGGTTTTGATAGAGAAGTTGAGTCCTAGGTTATTTTGTGCCAAGTGCCCCAAAACCCTTAAACCTTTCCTGCTAGCAAGAACTTAAAATACACACAGAAAAACATGATAGAGCAATGAAAGAAGCATTACATCTGTTTTACCTAAGACTCTATTATTCCATTCTATCACCCACCATCTGGCAGCTGGAACAAATCACAGGCCCCTTTTACAAAGCCACAGTAGCAGTCCCCCCTCCTCACAGCATATGCACCAAAGCCTAGGGTTACCAGATTGTACTATTGTAAAATTCAGACCCGTGGCCCCACCCACAGGCCCGCCTAGTTCTACCCAGCCCCGCCTAAGTCCTGCCCCATTCCTCCCAGCCTTGCCTCTCAGCCCCGCCCCCCCCCTCAACCTGTTCTCGTGCTCGGAGACGCGTTGGGAGGGCTTCTGCACAGGTGTGATGCAATGACATCACACGCATGAGTGCATGTGCGTGATGTCACCGTGCTGCATCCATGCATGTGCAGATGCCCTCTCGACACGGTCCCGAGCTGGAAGCTTTTCAAAACCTGGACATAGTGCTGGGTTTTGGAAAAGCCATCTGGACATGTCCGGGTAAATCTGGATGCCTGGCATTCAATTTCTATGGACTTCGATGCATTTACAGCAGGAGAATCGCTACTGTGGTTTCATAAAAGGGGCCTACATTTGGAGTGCCTGGGAAATCCTAGGAGTGATATGAGATGACTCTAAAGTTTATGTCTGCTTTTCTTCCTTACTCAGATTCCTAATTGTTTTACCCAGAGCATATTTCTTTTCGGTTTTCCTCTTTTCTTAGCAGCATTATTCATTAAAGCATTCTCCCATAAACAATGGTTAGGAGCAGGGCCGAATTTAGATGAAAAGAGGCCGTAGGCTATTCCACTTATGAGGCCCTTTCACCTCCCATTTTTAAGTTTGTAAATTACATGAGAGATAATAAAATACATCATTACTGTGATATATATCAATATGTTAAATGAAGCATGTTGTTATTGGTACTAACCTTTATAAAAAATGTGACACGGATCTTGAGGCCCTAGGCTGAAGCCTAGTTAGCCTATAGGAAAATCCGGCCCTGGTTAGGAGACATCCTTACTAAAACTGTCCCAACATCTTGGCTGGTCATAGAAAGGTTCATATTAGGGCCAGATTTATGTATAAACTAAACTAGCTAGCTCCAGTTTAGGGGCTTACATTGCAAGGAGCCTCATGCTTCTCTAGCATGGAACACCTCTTAATTGAGGAGGGCCTCTTAAATTTTACAGGCTTAAAGGCCTCTGAATGTGTTTCTAGATAATGTACTCCCATTTCTGCTACCACTGATCCTTATTTAACATATTCTAAAGATAAATGTAACTATTTTAGAAATTTAGTTGCATTGTGTATATGTGTTACATTATGAAGTTCAAGTAAGGTTTAAACCATTTCTTTCACAAATCTTCCATCTTCAAGAAAACCCTTCAAAAACTCTGAATTATTCAAAATTCGGCAGTACATCTGATTTTCGGTTTAAAAAAATGGGAACACATAAGCCCTTATTATCAAAAGCTTCACTGTCTGCCCCTCGAGGCTAGAGTAATATTTAAATTCTCTTGTCTCTGCTTCAAATCAGTCTTTGGTCTGGCCCCTATGTACCTGGTCTCCCACTTCAATCTGGGTTGCACTACCAGGCCCTCACGTAAAATCCACTTATTTACACACCCAACAGTAAAAGCCTGCCGTTACAAAAGATTCCTGGACAGAACTCTAGCCTTCCAGGCAGGTAAACTGGACGACTGGCTGGGTAACATTATCATGCTCTCCTCTTCCTATCAAGGCTTTAGAAAATTAGTAAAAACGAAACTGTTCAACCGATTTGTCACCTAAGAATTTGTTGTTCATTATCTCTCGTATTCTGTATACCAAATTCATAGCTATGTCGCTGACTGTCCAGCTCTTCTTATTTGTACTTGCTTTCAGTGTACTTGTATTCATTGATTCTATTTTGTAACTTATTGCTGACTGTCCAGCTCCTCTTTTTGTAAATCGCCTCGAACTACCATGGCTTTGGCGGTATATAAGAAAATAAATTATTATTATTATTATTATTTTGCTCTCTTCTAAGCCTTTTAGTCCCCAACTTGCACCCTCCCAACAAAAAGGGTATGGGAAGATTCCACTGTGCACTGCAATATGGCAGAGGAATGCCCTTAACAAAGGATTGAAGACAAAGTTTTATTTTATTTTTCTTTCCAGCTTATGATTTATCTTTAATCTTATCTATTGTTTTGCCTTTTGTCTTTGTTTTGTTCTATTTCTATCATTTAAATTTCTCCAGAATTCTACTGTTCAACGGCTCCCCCTTCTGCTTCTATTCCTTTCTCTCCTCTCTTCTACCTTCCAAAGTATTTAGATCAATGCTGTCTTGTTAAAATGTTTATTTTATTTTTATTTTTCCTCTAACTCTACTTTTCACTTCTCTATTACCCTCCAGGTACTTTAGTTAGATTGTGAGCCTTCGGGACAGTAAGGGAATTTTTCAAGTACCTTTCTTATTTCTAATCTTAATGTATATTTTCTGTAAACCGCTTAGAACCTAACAGATGTAGCGGTATATAAGAAATAAATTACATTACATTACATTACATGAACCTGATTGTTTCCTCTCTCTTTATCAAGACCCTAATAGGGCACTGGTCTTTGACCTAAGGGCCACCATGTGAGCAGACTGCTGGGCACAATGGACCACTGGTCTGACCCACCAGCGGCAAATCTTATTTCAAAGCTCTACTGGTCTCTCTTCTAATTACATACAGCAGCTTTATGTAATTTATTTTTTTTCTATACTGTTCTCCCATGGGAGCTCAGAATAGTTTCCATGAATTTATTCAGGCACTCAAGCCTTTTTCCCCGTCCTGGTGGGCTCATTATCTAATGTACCTAGAGTAATGGGGAGATTATGTGACTTGCCCAGGGTCTCAAGGTGCAGTGTGGATTTGAACCCACAACCTCAGGGTGCTGAGGCTATAACTCTAACCACTGTGCCACACGGTGTCAGGTCAAAAGCGCGCCGGGACAAAGGCGCGAGCAGACAATTGAGCGCAGCGCGGAGGCGCGCGCCGAAGAAAATTACTGTTTTTAGGGCTCCAATGGGGGGGGCATGGGGGGGAACCCCCCACTTTACTTAATACAAATCGCGCTGCGTTGTGGGGGGTTTGGGGGGTTGTAACCCCCCAAATTTTACTGAAAACTTCACTTTTTCCCTGTTTTTAGGGAAAAAGTTAAGTTTACAGTAAAATGTGGGGGGTTACAACCCCCCAAACCCCCCACAACGCCGGCGCGATTTGTAGTAAGTAAACTGGGGGTACTCCCCAACAAAACCCCCATCGGAGCCCCTAAAAACAGTAATTTTCTTTGGCGCGCGCCTCCATCTTGCGCTCAGTTGTTGGCGCGCGCCTTTGTCTTCCGCGTTGTTGTCTATGAACCGTGCCACACTCTTCCCCAAACATGTGTAAGCATTACCTTCATATTCCCTCATCTTTAAAGCCATATATTCTAACACGGCTGGGAAGGGGGATTAAGCTGCAGATCTGTATCTGTGTAAGTTCATGGTTACTGACTTGGAAATATCATGAATTTAAGCACAGTGACATGTTTCCTGGTCTGCATTTCACTAGACTTTTTTTTTTTTTTTTCAGCTGGTCGTTCACAATGATCTATTTTCCAAACGATTCCCTCTCGGTTCCATTGCCTATTACTCAGTTCCCTGCCACTTGCAATGGAATGTCCAGCCTTAACTGCTTGTCTGAAAATAAAAAAAAAATGTCTCTGCTCAAATCAGCATCTCACTCAAACATCTGCATTTCAAATTGAAACCTCTCAGAACTGCGGTTTTTTAAATATATATTTTGCCTTCTACTGCAACTTATTTGTGCAACAAAGATAGAAAAGGTCACAATTTTCTCTGTTTCATTGCTTTATTGGGTTTCCCTTTTGCTCATATAAATGTTTGCAAAACAATAAAAAAAAGACAAAAAATATAGCTCCTTTTTAAGAATGAATATGCAACTAAACAAAAAAATAGCAAGCGCCTAACATTATGACTCCTACCAACAAGGTTAGAGGCAGCACTGTGAACAGGCTGTTTGCGGCCTTCTCCACTGGGGATTCTCTCTGCCGTGTCATCAGTGATGTCATTAGTGATTCAACAGAGGGAAAGCCCTGGCAGGGCAGGCCACAAGCAACCTGTTTATAGTGCTGCCTCTAACCTTGTTGGTAGGAGTCACCACAACTGCTGCTTCTGCTTTAAGAGGCAGGCCCGGAGGTATGTCAATTCCCGGAATATGACACCAACCCTGGGAGGTTTCAAGGTTTTATTATAATATGATTTAATCGCTTATCTAATTTCTAAGCGAGTTTACAATATATATATATAAAAGATCACCCCCTTGCCCCCCTCCCCTTTTGGTACACCACTGACTCCACTCTTTCCCCCAGTACTTTTAATTCCTTTCACTGGCAACAAGCAACAATACACTCCCCCTGATGCAACTTCCTGTTTGCAGGACCATGAAGTTCCATCAGAGGGAAGGCTCAGAGCCAGTGTGAACAAGGTGAATGAGTTGTAGATTGCTGCTGGTAAATACACAAAGGATTCAAATGTACCGGGGGAGTTAGGGGAGTGGATTTAAGTGATGCCTTCTCCCCAATCATATGGGGGAGGGGGAGGGAGAGATGGTTGGAAGGAGGTCAGGGAGCAGCAGTAGGGTTGCCAGATTTTCCATTTCAATGCTGCTGAATATCTGTTCTAGTGCTGGTCAGTTAGATTTAACTGATTAGGAGCCTTCCTAACCAGTGAAATCTCTCTGCATATCAACCCCACTGATAATCTAATATGACCCCCTCCCACTTGAACTACTTCTAGTCAGGTAAGTCTTGGATATGAAAATTTGATTTACCTATGAAACAAAATCTTAGGCTATGATTGTTTCAGTGTCATTTGAATGTCACTATTTTATGCAGGCTCTGTGGAACTATAAGTGTATGACACAGCAAGTGGCTTCCTTTATCTGAAAAGAAATTGAGAGAATGTGACTATAGTTTACAGACTTCAAAGTTAGTCTTCTGAGCCCTGTGAAATACTGCTGGAGGCAGCACCAAAAAGCAGCAACCACAGACAAAATAGCACAGTTCACTAGAAAATGTTTTACCTCACCTTTTGAATGCAAGCCATTCAGGTTTGTCACCCAACTGAACAGAATGACTTAATTGCTTCTGGGGTCTCAGGTTGCCCAATTGTGCAAGCACTTTTGTTATTGCTGCTGCTATGGCTGATGCCAAGCACTGCACAGACCACCCAGCCTACAGTATCTAGCAGTGCTCAGAGCCACACACCGGAGCAAAAGTTATTGTAAAGGATTTGGGGTACAACCGACACACTTTGTCAGATGTTTGAACAACAGGGATGCAACACAAACAAAAAAAAGAAGAACCAACAAAATCTGCAGTAAAAGGGTCGAAGACAAAGCAAAGCAAGAACTGCAGTAACTTGTACAATGATACAGGCAAAGTTTATTAAAATAATTGTGGTTAAAAACAACACCTTAAAAATAAACCACGGGACCCAACACAGTCCTTGTTTCGGTACACGCCTTCTTCAGGGGTCCTAGGTTGGAAAGGAGTCAAACTGAACCGCAAGAAGCATGCTGAAGCCTGTGTGAAGACGAACGTTGAAGAGCAGCTTGTACGTGGGCTGATAGATTTCGAAAAAAGAACAGGGATGCAACACTGCACTTCCTTAAAAGAAAGAAATCACAATTTCTGATCCACTTAAGCAACAGTTAATAGGGATGTGCTCATGCACAAATACATTTTATTTTCAGAATTTTCTGAAATTTTCTTGATTTTCAGGTGAATTTTCTTGTTCATTTCACACTTACCCCTCATTCTATAAACTTGTGCACCCAGTTTCATACTAAATGCACAAAATTGTGTACACATTATATAACGCCTGCAGTCACGCAAGTAACTTACCTCCCCCCCCCTTTTATTTTTTAACAAAACCACAAAAGCAGATTTTAGTGCAGGCTGGCACACTGAATGCTGTGCAGTGCTCCTGACACTCATAGGAACTCTATGAGTGTTGGGAGCAGCGCATAGCATTCAACGCGCTGACCTGTGCTAAAAACCGCTTTTGCGGTTTTGTAAAACAGGGGAGGAGGTTAACTCACAAATTAGCTACTAATGCACTAACTACCAAATATTAGTGATAATTGGTGTTATGTTCAGTAGTGCTAATTGGCACTAGTTTGCCTTTAGTTGGTATTCTATATTAATTAGATTGTGAGCCCGCTGAGACACATAGGGAGAAATACTTAGGGCTCCTTTTACGAAGCCGTGTTAGCGGCTTTATCGCATGTACATTTTTAGCGCGCGCTAACCCTCACGATAGCTGAAAAACTACCGCCTGCTCAAGAGGAGGTGGTAGTGGCTAGCGCAGCTGGCAAATTAGTGCGCGCTATTACGCACATTAAACCACTAACGCGGCTTCGTAAAAGGAGCCCTTAGATTATCTGAATGTAAACTGCTTCAAATATTAAGAAATGTAAATATGAGTGAACTGGGGAAAAAAACCCCATATTAAAATATTTTTTGTCATATCTTCCACAAAATTTGGCCAATTCTTATGAAATTTAGTTTGTCATGTCCTGAATGAAGGTGAAGTAAAATGTAAATATTTCCCACTGCACCATAACACTACCTTGAGAAAATGAATTGTGAACTGAATAAAAACACATCAAAAAGTTTTATGGCGTATTTTGCAGAAAAATGTAATGTCAAAAAGTAATGTTTCAATTAAGCAGATGTTCGAAGTACACTCCCTTTGCATGAAAGCACACCCTCAGCCTTGGCTGCCACTAATCCATGGACTTGTCAATGATGCTCTGCTTCAGCTCAGCCCAAACAGAGATGAGGAGCTGTTTAAGGTCTTCAGCATCAGATATCACTGTCTGGAAGATGCGTTCCTGTATCAGCCCCCAGATCTGGTAGTCAAATGGGTTTAGGTTTGGTGAATTTGCAGGCCAAAGGTCTGGACCAGTGAAGTCTGGGGTCTCCTGATGTGGCAGTTCTACGGTGTCCTTTGGCCGATGTGCTGCGGTATTGTCCTATTGGAAGATAAAGTAGTCTCCTGGCAACAGCTTCTGCACCAAGAGGACATCACAGTAGTATGTGCTGTTGATCTTAACCTCAGGATCGATGATGAACAGATCTGTGAATCAAACTTTCAAGATTGTGACCGAGACCATGGTTGGCTGAAAGTTGGGTGGGTCCATAGTAGGCGTTTTACATTAACCTCACGCTTCAGTGTTGTTGAAGGCACGTACAGGCGATCATTCTGTGTGTTAATCAGTGGAGCTACTGTAAATATCTTTTCATCTGTAAACCAGATGAAGCTGACACTGTGCTCTGGGTACATGATCAAAGTCGCTTGCACTGTTTCAGGCGTGTGTATTGTGTAAAGTTAACTCTTGGGCACAATGCTTTTGAAGATACGTTAATTTCTGATCGTCATGAATTATCCTAATCATACTTGTCTGGCTTATTCCTGCTTCTCTTGCTACTTGGCGCGTTGTTTGGTATATTTGTAGCGCATCCTCCTGGCTCAGTATAAGATCACGTACAACGTCAATGTGCTCATGTGTGCGAATCGAGCATGGTCATAAACTGCTTGGCTTGTGATCCACAGTGTTTGTTGCTCGGATCTTGCATGGCAGCACATCAAGGCCATTTTTATTTCAGCCCTTCTGTGGGAACTCTTTCAGCAATTGTGGACTGCTGTAACCTTTTAGCACTACCAAGTTCAGAATTTGGTCTTCTGCAGTGATACAGAGACTGTTTACAAACTATCATCTGGTTCTGCGCGTATCCCATAGCAACAGTGTTCACGCGGTAGTGTTGTGGTGCAGTGGGAAATATTTATATTTTACATCAGCTTCATTCAGGACATGACACACTAACCCCCTCTTTTACAAAGGTGCGCTAAGCTTTGTAGCGCGCACTACACACACGCTAAATGCTAACATGTGCATGTTATCCTATGGACGCGTTAGCGGTTAGTGCATGCATTGATTTAGCACGTGCTAAATCCGTGCTAAAACGCTTAACGCGCCTTTGTAAAAGAGGGCCTACATTTCATAAGAATTGGCCAAGCTCTGTAAAAGATGCAACAAAAAACATTTTGGTGTAGGTTTTTTTTTTTTTTCTCTCAATTCACAGTGTATATATAAATATATAACTTTAGCACAGTGGTTTCCAAACCTGATCCTGGAGGCACCCCAGTCAGTCAGGTTTTCAGGATATCCACAATGAAGAGTCATGGGATAGGAGGCAATGTTCATTTGTGGATTAGGAATTGGTTATTGGATAGAAAACAGAGGGTAGGGTTAAATTGATATTTTTTTTCTTTGGAGGAGGGTAAATAGTGGACTGCCACAGGAATCTGTACTGGGACCGGTGCTATTTAACTTATTTATAAATGAGCTGGAAATTAGAATGATGAGAAAGGAGATTAGATTTGCAGATGACACTAAACTGTTATAAGTTGTTAAAATGCATATAGACTGTGAAAAATTGCAGGCAGATCTTAGGAAATTGGAAGACTGGGCATCCAGATGGCAGATAAAATTTAATGTGGACAAATGCAAAGTGATGCACATTGGGAAGAATAACCCAAATCATAGTTACCAGATGCTAGGGTCACCTTGGGGGCCAGTGCCCAAGAAAAACATCTGTAGACAATATGCTGAATTCTCTGCCCAATGTACGGTGGTGGCCAAAAAAGCAAACAAGATGCTAGGAATTATTTTACAAGAGATGGTTAACAAGACTAAGAATATTATAATGCCTCTGTATCACTCCATGGTGTGGCCTCGCCTTGAATACTGCATTCAGTTCTTGCCACCAAATCTTAAAAAGGATATAGTGGAACTAGAAAAGAGCGACCAAGATGATAAAGGGTATGAGGAAAAACTAAAGAGGTTAGGGCTCTTCAACTTGGAAAAGAAATGACTGAGGTCAGATATGATTGAGGTCTACAAAATCCTGAGTGGTATAGAATGGGTACAAGTGGATCATTTTTTCACTCCATCAAAAACTACAAAGTTACAGGAAGAAAGTTTTAAAACCAATAGGATGAAATATTTTTTTCACTCAGGGAATAGTTAAGCTCTGGAACGCATTGCCAGAGGATGTGGTAAGAGTGGTTAACATAGCTGGTTTAAAAAAAGATTTGGACAAGTTCCTGAAGGTAAGGTCTGTAGTAGAGAGACAGACATGGGGGAAGCCACTGCTTGCCATGGATTTGTAGCATAAAATGTTGCTACTGTTTGGGTTTTTGCCAGGTACTTGTGATCTGGATTGGCCACCATGTAGATGGGATAGTGTGCTAGAAGGACCATTGGTCTGACCCAGTTAGGCTATTCTTAATATTCATAACAGAGATTTGCATGCAGTGGAGACAGTGCATGCAAATCTCTCTCATGAATATTCATTGTGGGTATCCTGAAAACCTGACTGACTGGGGCACTTCCAGGACCAGGTTTGGGAAGACCCTGCCTTAGCAAATACTTCTTTTAGAGCTTATTGTGGGGCACTAAGTTTCAGGTTAGCATATGCATATCACATGCAAAAAAAAAATAAAAAATTTATTTTTACTGTGGAAGGGGGCAGAGAACGAGCAATTCTGAAGTAATTAGTTGGTGCAGGTATGTTGCCATGCACTAATTGATTAGCACATGATTATTGCATGAATCCATACCACCTACAAAATAGTTGTAGTAAGGGCCCACATGCTAATCTTTCTTAACATCGATGCGCTAAAATGGCAACATATTACTGCTGTGTTAAAAATAGAAACATAGAATATGACGGCAGAAAAGGGCCTTCGGCCCAACAAGTCTGCCCACTCAAATAACCCTCCCCTCTAGGTTCTTCTTTGAAGTGAGCCACGTGTTGATCCCATTTGATCTTAAAGTCAGTCACGTTCCTGGCCTCAACTACCTGAAGTGGAAGATCGTTCCAACGGTCAACCACCCTTTCGGTGAAGAAGTACTTCCTAGTGTCACTATGGAATTTCCCGCCCCTGATTTTTAGCGGATGCCCTCTTGTAGCAGTAGGGCCCGGAAGGAAGAAGATGTCTTCTTCCACCTCAATATGGCCAGTGACGTATTTGAACGTCTCTATCATGTCACCCCTCTCTCTGTGTTCCTCGAGAGAGTAAAGGTGCAACTTACCTAGTCGTTCTTCATAAGGGACATCCTTGAGCCCTGAGACCATCTTGGTGGCCAATCGTTGAACCGATTCCATTCTTAGCACATCCTTCCGATAGTGTGGCCTCCAAAATTGTACACAGTATTCCAGATGTGGTGTCACCATGGACCTGTACAGCGGCATTACCACCTCGGGCTTTCGGCTGACAATGGGCTTAGCAGGCGGGAAAGAACCATGTAAGGCCAGCCAAAAGCCACTTGTTAGCAGTATTTTGCAAAAAGGACTCTTAAGAGAGAATTCATCAATTGGCACTAAACATGTTAGCGTGTGCTAAGAATTAGAGCACACTAAACGTGATTAGCATGTGCTAAAGCAGTAGCACCAGTGGATGAATTTCTCCCTTAGTGTGCAAATGCTAGGGGGTGTAGACATGGGAGGCGCATGGGTTTTACAAGGGGCCTGCCCAGCACTTATGTGCTAACAGTTATAGAATATTTATTTATTTCGTTTTCTATCCTGTTGTCCCTAAAGAGCTTAGAATGGGTTACAGGTTAAGCATACATAATTTCAGTGCAAATTTACAATACTAGTTTTTATCCTAACCTGACACATACTAGGGGTCTAATATTAATATACTTGGAGGGGCATAATCAAAAGATACATCTAAGTGTGTTTTGGGCCTAAGTCGCTAGTCGCCCAAAGTTGAACATGGGAAAAGGTCCATTTTTGAAAAATACGTCCAACATATATATATATATATTTATTTATTTTTTTTTTTTTTCAAAAATCGTCTAACTATACATCCAGACATCTGATCGTCCAGACCGCTAAGTCGTCCATCTTTATACCCCATTTTCATCCAAAAATTAATCCAAGTCAAAAACGCCTAGAAAAAGACCTTTTGGATGTGGGCAGGGTCAGCAAAGTGATGTACTGGACACCCAAACATTACACCAGAGTAGTGGGGTACCTTACAAGGAACTGCTGTGAACTTCACAAAAAGGGTGCCTCATACACATCTGACCACTACAGCCTTATAGGTCATGGTGAGCCTCCAAAACACCCCCAGAACCAACTAGACCCACCTGTCTACCATCCCAATAGCCCTTATGGTTGCAGGTGCTATTTATATGGCAGTAGATAAGAGTTTAGTTTTTTTTTTGGGGGGTGCACATGTTTCACCATACATGTGGTGGTTAGAGTGGCTTATGAGCCTGGGTCCTCCTCTCCATGGTTCACTAGTCCACCCCCAGACCACTTAAGCCATCTCTGTGCAGCTCTACTAGGCTTTCTTATGCCAGGATGCCAGGTGCTGATGTTCTGGAGGCAGATATGTAAAGTTGTGATTATGATTTTTAGGGGGGGTTGTGTAGGGGTCTGTACTTTGTCCCTATAGTCACTTTGGATACCTTCTTATTACTTAGACCTGGTTTTAGATGGCCTATGTCACAACGTCCAAGTTCCGTCTAGGCAATGTTGTAAAACTTTCGGTTATACATGCAGTATGACTAAGTCTAGGACAGCCCACGTCCCGCCCAAATCTCACCCTCACCACTCCTCTTAAAATGCCACTTTTAGCTCTGGGCGTACTGCAGCACTGTGAATGCTTAAGTCATTTTTAGATATGTCTAAAACCCAGTTCAATTAGCGGCACTTGGACAACTTGTCTCACTGATCGTCTAAGTGCTGATTTAGGCCGATTTTTAGACGTATTTCCATTTCGATTATGAGCCCCATAGTATACAGCTTACTGGTTACAGTTTGCCATAGTTATCCTTACAGTGCAAGGTTTTCAGTACAAGTTTTATCTTAATTTGACACACAGATAGTTATAACATATGATTTTAAAATACAAGTTATTCTTGTGACATATACTGGTTCTGGTACCAATATACATTTCTTTGTAGTCCATCAGTCAAGGTTAGGTGTTTAGGTGAAGAGGTATATTTTTATTGCTTTATATCTGGATTTCCAGAAAGCCTTCGACAAGGTACCCCATGAGCGCCTACTGAAGAAACTATGGAGCCACGGGGTGGAAGGGTACGTGCACAGATGGATCAAAAATTGGCTGGCGGACAGGAAGCAAAGGGTAGGAGTAAAGGGACACTACTCTGACTGGAAAGGGGTCACGAGTGGTGTCCCATAGGGGTCAGTGCTGGGACCGCTGCTGTTCAATATATTCATTAATGACCTGGAAACAGGTCAAATTTGAGAAGTTGTCAAATTTGCGGATGACACAAAACTCTCCAGCAGGGTCAGAACTGTTGAGGAATGCAAAGAACTGCAGAGAGACCTGAACAAACTGAGTGAGTGGTCAAATAGATGGCAGATAAGCTTCAATGTAGAGAAATGTAAGGTCTTGCATATAGGGAAAGGGAACCCCATATACAGCTATACGATGGGAGGGAGGGCACTGGGGGAAGGCAACCTAGAAAAACACCTGGGGGTAATGGTGGATAAAACAATGAAGCCGGCGACACAATGTACAGCGGCCTCAAAGAAAGCGAACAGAATGTTGGGCATTATCAAAAAAGGTATCACTACCAGAATGAAGGAAGTTATCCTGCTGCTGTATCGAACGATGGTGCACCCCCATCTGGAGTACTGCATCCAATACTGGTCACCGTACCTTAAGAAGGATATGGCGATGCTCAAGAGGGTACAGAGGAGAGCAACAAGGATGATAAAGGGCATGGAGAACCTTTCATATGCCAAAAGGTTGGACAAGCTGGGTCTCTTTACCCTGGAAAAGCGGATACTTAAAGGGGACATGATAGAGACTTATAAAATCATGAAAGGCATAGAGAAGGTGGAGAGGAACAGATTCTTCAGACTAGCGGGGACAACAAAAACAAGAGGTCATCCAGAAAAATTGAGAGGCAACAGATTCAAAACGAATGCTAGGAAGTTCTTCTTCACTCAGAGGGTGGTGGACACCTGGAATGCACCTGGGGGGCCGCCGCGGGAGCGGACTGCTGGGCGCGATGGACCCCTGGCCTGACCCAGCAGGGGCAATGCTTATGTTCTTATGTTCTAAAGCTGAGGAGTCCTTCAAGGGATCTGATATGTGGGGTGCAGTCGATGGCTTGGTATGAAATGGGAGTAGGACCTTCGTTTGGCAGTTTGCAGTCGAAGGCCACGCAAGAATATTGTCAGTTGCTCATGCACATGCATTTCCACCAGTGTTTGACATGGCAACTAAAGTTAGGCGCAAGCAATTGCAGATATTGAATTCGGGGCTGATTCTGTAAACGGCACCTAAATTGGCCGGCACCTAGAAAAATGGTGCCGACTGTGTGTCAGTCGCTTAGGTGCCATTTATGGAATTGCAGCTAGCGGCACCTACGTAAAAACTTACCCCCTCTTTTACTAAGGTGAGCTATGTTTTTTAGCGTTCAGTAAATATTAGCCCGCTAAAACACGCGCTAAATGCTAACGCGTTCTTGTTATCCTATGGACACGTTAGCGGTTAGCGCACATGTTGATTTAGCGCGTGCTAAATCCACGCTAAAATGCTTAGCGCACCTTTGTAAAAGAGGGCCTTAGGCGCCTGAAATATAGGCCAAGGTTTTAAAGGCCTACGTTTTGGGAGAATTGCGCTTAGTGGCACCTAAGTCACGCTCCACTGATAGAAACGCCCACTTAGGCATTAGGCACCACTAAGCACCATGCAATAAGTTCCTATCTTATATAGAGTCAGGCGTTTATCACCCAGTTCATTTTTTTAACCAATTATTGAGGCTATTAGGGGTATTTTGCCAATTAACCCCCCTTTTACAAAACTTCGCAAGAGGTTTTTAGTGCCAGCTAGCACGTTGAATGCTCTGCGCTGTTCTGATGCTCATAGGAACTCTATGATCATTGGAGCAGCGCAGAGCAGTCAATGCGCCGGCTGTCACTAAAAATGTCTTGCGCGGTTTTGTAAAAAAAAAAAAAAAAAAAGGGGGGGGTAAGTAAGGCACCTAACTTTAGATGTCCTTTTTAGAATCAACCCCTTCAGGATTAGTGTCCAGCATTTTAACGTCTAACTTTAAGCAATCTTTATAGAATTACCCCCGTTTGGTTTCGTAACATTTTTTACACACTTTAAAATACCTTATCACACACAATTGGACTTAAAATATTCATTCAGTCAATCTTGCAAACACTCAATTTATAACGAACTGGATGTATGCTGCTAGTAAAAAAAATATAACACAAATCTCTTGGGGGTCCTAAAGAATATCCGAGGCCTATTTTTAAAAAAATGTATATACAGTATTGTTTCTGTGTGGGAGGCTCTGGTTTTATATTTGGAAAATTGCAACGTTGAAATCTCATGTGATTTTCAGCTTTTCTAACAAAATAAGCTGACATTTTCCTACAGGTTTAGTGAAAACAAAGGCGTCCAGTCTGGACCAGGATGCCAATGATCCATCAAAGTAAAGAAATACAGTATTTTCTTCGAAGTTTTGAAAGTCACAACAGACGGCTTGTCAGATTGGGCTTTAATCTGAGTTTTTTCTTCTAGAAAAGTCACCGCTTTTTTGCATTTGGGTTCTGAATCCCAGGGCTGACCACAATGCCCTCATACTAAAAGTATATCATCTTATTAAAAAAACCAAAAAAAACAACCCAAAACGCCCTTCACCCCACTCAAGAAAACACTATTCAACAGTTTTTACTTCATAGGCAAACTTCACAAAAAGGACATTACACTCATCTGTGCTAAAAGACCTGGTCTCCACAATGTGCTAAGTATTTAAGATGAGTCTGGCTTTAATAAAGAGGTACTTGTGGTTCGGTTCTACCAAAACCTTAAAGGAGGCAAATTTTACTCTTGTTTCCTATCCCTCCCACATAAAACCGCTATGTCCAATTAACAGGAAAGAACAATTATGGAACAGATACAGATAGTGTACAACTAAATTTCCAGGACCTCTTGCCCTTATTGTAAAGTTCCAAGTCTGGTAATCAAAACAGATGCTGATAAAGTCTGCACAGTATGCTATTAATTGTCATTGAGGAATAAAACAACTCTGCTTATTTTCTGTTATAATCCCTTCTCTCTGATCAGCCATTATTTCATATCAATGCATAGAGAAAAAAAAAGTGTCAAACACTAGACCTTTCGTTTGAAGCTAATTAGCAAGTAAATTTTTTTTTTTTAATCTGACATTTAAAAAACCGGTGTAGGATCTTACAAGTTCAAAGGGAATTAGTCAAAACAAAAAGAAAACACATGGCATTGCAGGGCAAACACCCCTTTAACTCGATCTGATCATGCAAAGTGACTTATTAGTTTGTACCTTTCTTTGGTTTTCAGTATGAATTATTTTTGCCCTGTATGCTAAACCCATCAGAAGCCGTATTTCCTAAAGGTAGACAGACACTACAAAAAGAAGTGTTTGGGGGCTGAAACAAGACTCAATAATAGGAGAAAAAGGTACTCACAGGTAGAGACGAACCTTTTCCAGACCTCAAAGCTGCAGCCCAGGAAAGATTATGCGAATCACTGACCTGGTAATTTCGCCTATAAAGGAGTAAGAGGGAGGGGGAAAATCAAATAAGAAAAGAGCTGCATTTCCAGTCTTTCTGGTCAGCTGGGCTTCCACTGTCTTTGCAGGAAACTATCCATTTAAAAGGTTTACCTCCCTAGCTTTCAGCACGCCCGCTGCCTTGAGAGTTTCCAGAGGACAAATCTTCAGGACACTCGATGATAAGGGCATTCTAAAGATGCTTTCCGATGTTTACACTAAGCTCGGCTTTTCTGGCGCGGAGCCCCCCCTTTCTGCCCCGTTTCTTTTGCTTTGTATACGCGTCTGCTGAAACGAAGTGCTCGTTAACATGTAATGGGATCTGGTGTTTATCAGAGCTTGGTTTATTATCTTTTCCCAAACCCTTGTTTGTCGGCTTGGTCTTTTCACAGAAAAACCACTTTGCTAAAAGTTCACTCCATCCAAAACCTGTAGTTTAAATGATCCTTTCTCAGGCACAAAAACCCAATTCCAAAATCCTTATACAGTATATATACCATATATATATAAAAAATCATTGTATACGCTACATATAAAATGATCATATATGGAACTTGTCTAGAAGAAGGAAACCCATCTGTACGGTGTGTTCTGGTGTAACACCAAATAAAGGACTAGCATGAGTTACCCAACATTTCTCCAGAATTTAATGGTTTATTATATTAGAAAATGGTTAAAGACAAATAAAACTATGTAAAATATTTATTGCAAAGTTCTGGCATATACTCTAGATTTTGTTCTAGAGCTAGAAGTGAACATATATGATATGCCTGTGAAAAGTTCTCAGTTCAACCAACAAAGTTGGGGCAGTCTCCATCAAGGGCTATATACTTACCCCCCCCTCCTCCCTTTTTATTAAACTGCGATAGCGGTTATTAGCGCAGGGAGCCATGCTGAATGCTCTCGCTGCTCCCGACGCTCATAGAGTTCCTATGAGTGTCGGGAGCAGTGCAGAGCATTCAGCGTGGCTCCCTGCAATAATAACCGCTATCGCAGTTTAGTAAAAGGGGGGATTAGTCCAGTGATTTTCCACTTTTTTCTTTCTGTTGGAAAAATATGGACTGAAAAAAGTGGAAAATCGCTGGACTAAGGCCCCTGTGCACAAAACTCACCATGCGTTTAACGATCTTCACTAAACCAGTTTTAAACAGGTTTATTGACAAAGTATTGCATCTATCGATGCACAAAATGGGAAATCACAGGTTTTTCCGTGATTTGTAGCAACCTCCAATAATCGTATGCAGATACATTACAACAAACCCATCAGTATTAAAATGAGCACTCTGAGCGATGCCCACATGATGTACAAAATGAAGCGCCGGTTTTTAATGTTTCGAAATCTCTGACAGGTCCGGAGGTGCCGGTAGCATTACAAAAAGCACTGAGCATCAGCTTATTGTGCAAAGAGGTACACATCACACACAATATCTATCCCAGTGGTTCCCTAGCCAGTCAGGTTTTCAGGGTATCCACAATGAATATTCACGAGAAACATCTGCATGCAAATCTCTCCCATGAATATTCATTGTGGATATCCTGAAAACCTGACTGGCTGGGGTGCCCCCAGGACAGGCTTGGGAGCCACTGAATTCCCCATTAAAATTTAGAAAAAATTTGTGACGGGCAGAGCAGGATTAATGCATAGGTAAACTAGGCATGTGCTTAAGGCCCAAATGTTTAGGAGGGGCCCCTCTCAATTGCTACTAAGGCTCTGGTAAGAAAGTTGCAGACAGAAAAAGTGGTTTGCTGGGAGAGAGGCCAGAGCAGTGCACCCCCCTGATGCTGTTCTCTAGCCAGCAGCTGTGTCATCATCTCCTGGTTTTCCTCTGAAGTGAGAACCAAGGGGGCTCCACTGCATTTATATTATGATGTGGAACCTAATGGGATGTGAGGGTTAACGTGAGTGTAGCAACACTGGCATAGCATAAATCATGTAACAGAATTTTGAACAAACAGGAGACAGAGATAGTTTAGGGGGAGATCTGTGAGGAGCAAATTGCAGTAATCTATATTCATTTCCATTTAGGTTAGGAGTCGTCTGGGGTGGATCATGGGCAGATCCAGTATTAGGGCTGTCCTCCTAATTTCATGTGATGAATAAACTGGGCACTGGTCTGAATATTTGCCAGTGCCCAGTTAACTTCCAGGTGAGTACACATGTCCAGTTGTTCAATGCTGAGAGCCATGCATACCCGGCATGGAATATCACCGTCCCAGGCCTGGAGAGCTCTCCAGTTTAAATATGTTAGACCTCATCAACTTGTATTCAAGTCCTAGCGACTTGATGAATTTCATCATCAAGTGTTCATGGCAGAATACAAAAGTAGATTGCTAGGCCTTTCTTCTGTGTAGTATCAATTCGATGTGGTCGCCGTTGTCGCTTCAAACGTGATCTTCTGCCTCCAACACTGCCCATCTGCTGTTGCCCAGTTTAAATATAGACAAGGAAAATACTCTTGTAGAGCCCTAGAGTTCGCTACATTTATGACTTCTCTTAGTAGGAGCCCTTTTCTCCAGTTTTGTGTTCCCTGCTTCATCTTTGCCATCTCTTTCCCTTCCCCTGCAGGGTTCACTCTCTTTCTTCCCCTTCCCCCTCACTTCAGCCTTCATCTTTGCTTCCATTTCTCACCTTCTCCAACTCCTGGTAACTAATTAATTCACATTTTTATACAATGGCACAAATTCTCTTGCATTTAATTACCTTGTACATAAAAGCATTCGTGCATGGTGATCCCTTTTTAATTAATTCACAGAACCTGTACCAATATACCAGTTAAGCATTAATACATTGCAAGCTCTCTGTTCTTATGGGATGTCATCAGGGCTCAGCTATATTGTCAGGAAGGAGGTCAAATAATTGATGACTACAGCCACCCATGAGCTGTTGCAGCCACCCACAGAGTGCTTGCACTCTGTTTTGCCTTACATAGAAGCAGAGACTAAGATGGTGAATAAAGATTGTAAAACATATCTACTGTGCAGCGGTGAAAAAGGCAAACAGAATGCTGGGAATGATTAAGAAGGAGATCATGAACAGGTTAGAGAGGGTTGTCATGCTGCTGTACCGGGCCATGGTGCGCCCTCACCTGGAGTACTGTGTCCAGCACTGGTCGCCATAGATGAAGAAGGACACGGTACTACTTGAAAGGGTCCAGAGAAGAGCGACTAAAATGGTAAAGGGGCTGGAGGAGTTACCGTGCAGTGAGAGATTAGAGAAACTGGGCCTCTTCTCCCTTGAAAAGAGGAGACTGAGAGGGGACATGATAGAAACATTTAAGATACTCAAGGGAGTAGACTTAGTAGATAAAGACAGGTTGTTCACCCTCTCCAAGGTAGAGAGAACGAGAGGGCACTTTCTAAAGTTAAAAGGGGATAGGTTCCGTACAAACGTAAGGAAGTTCTTCACCCAGAGAGTGGTGGAAAACTGGAACGCTCTTCCAGAAGTTGTTATAGGGGAAAACACCCTCCAAGGATTTAAGACAAAGTTGGATGGGTTCCTGTTGAACCAGTACGTAAGCAGGTAGGGCTGGTCTTTGACCTGGGGGCCACCGCGGGAGCGGACTGCTGGGCACAATGGACCACTGGTCTAATCCAGCAGCGGCAAATTCTTATGTTCTTATGTTTTCTGTGCCTCTTACTGACATTTTGATCTCGTTAATATGTTATCAAATTCAGGGGGGGGGGCAATATTTAGCCCAAGGCAGTCAGCAGTTTTTAAGCCTCTGACAACCACAGCAGATTCAACCCCAGATGTTCAATGCTGGGCCATGTCCAAGCACTGGCATTGGACATTCTTGGTCAGGCACTGACCTGGAAGTTATGTGAAGGCAATGCTTTGGCAGTCAGAGCAGATATTCAGCAGTACTACCTGGTTAAGTGGTGCTGAATATTGGCAGCTGACCCACTCCTGCCTGCTTAAAAATCCCTTGGTTTTTAAATCTATGGAAGAAATATTTTTCAATTGACAGAATAGTTATGCTCTGGACCTTGAGGCCAGAGGATGTGGTATCAGCAGTTAGCATATCTGGGTTTAAAAAAGGTTTGGATAAGTTCTTGGAGGAAAAGTCCATAGTCTGCTATTGAGATAGATGTGGAGGAAGCCAAGCCACGTCTTACCCTTGGATTAGTAGCATGGATTGTCACTACTATTTGGATTTCTGTCACGTTCTATGATTTGGATTGGCCACTGTTATTACAGGAAACTGGGTTAGTGGGACCATTGGTCTGACCTAGTGTGGCTAATCTTATATTTATATGTTCTTATCACAGGGTTCTCTGAACCATGTCTCTAATTCAAGGGTGATATCACAAATATTACAGTTGCTACATTTAGAGTGACGTCTACTAATCACCGGCCTTAATGTTTTGTTAGTATCTGAAGGACATAACACCTCTTTTTCTACTATAAGTGATAAATTCAAAATTTCCCAGTGCTTCTTCAAGATACTCACTCCTTCTCCACTCCCAGTATATACCAATGGACAGAGGTAGGGGGCCCATTCTACCGTAGGTGAAGATTTATCCTAAAGCAAAAGGTCTCTAATAATAAAAACTGGACATATTGAAAAGTTCTATGAAGTACTCCTGACAGATAACCCCTTTTAGAAAGTGGGATGTTCTTAGCCTGTGTTTTTTTTTATTCACTTAAATCTGAACAGATGTGAAGGGGCATTATCGATATGATGTCTAAGGGGTCCTTTTACAAAGGCGCGGTAGCGGTTTAACGCGCGGAATACCTCGCGTTAAACCGCCTGCCGCACTAGTACCTAACACCTCCATTGACGAGGCATTAGGATTTTAGGCTGCCGCGGGGGTTAGCGCGTGCTGAAATTTCTGACGCGCTAACCCCCGTAGCGCGCCTTGATAAAAGGAGCTCTAAGTCTGAGTTTTGACGTTTTGGTAAAAACATCCAAAAATCCAATAGAGAAAATGATTATTTTTGAAACAGCAAGATGTCAATCTGTTATTTTTTGGGGAAAATGGCCATTTCTAGTTGTGTTCATCCTTAGGTGTCTATCTTTATTTTATTTATTTATTTTAAACATTTCTATCCTACTTAAATCCTAAGTGGGTAACAAGGGATGCATAAATAAATATTCCAACAATAACTGGGTTGTTATGTCAATATTTCAAGAGACTTAGTCGAAATACCTCAGCCCCACCACTCTACCGCAATAATAATTTCTAAAGCGGGAGATTTACGTGGTACTTCATCACTGGTAAATCGTCTCAAATCGCCGTAATTGTATTCATTTAAATATTTTATATTTTAATTTTTCATTTTAATTTTTTACTTGTCAATAAATAGAGAGTTATAAAAGTGTATAAGATTGTATACTTAACATCTACACACAGCTAAACCTGGGAGTCCGACCCGACATGTTTCGCACTAAATGTCACGCTTGCTGCCCTAAGGTTGTTGGTGTTTTTTATCTTTATACAGGGAGACCCTTGAGACAGCACATGTAGTGCGAAACATGTCGGGTCGGATTCCCAGGTTTAGCTGTGTGTAGATGTTAAGTATACAATCTTATACACTTTTATAACTCTCTATTTATTGACAAGTAAAAAATTAAAATTAAAAATTAAAATATAAAATATTTAAATGAATACAATTACGGCGATTTGAGACGATTTACCAGTGATGAAGTACCACGTAAATCTCCCGCTTTAGAAATTATTATTGCGGTGGAGTGGTGGGGCTGAGGTATTTCGACTAAGTCTCTTGAAATATTGACATAACAACCCAGTTATTGTTGGTTTACACGATCTAGCTGAGCGGGTTGGTTACAAAACTACACAAATTACTGGTTTCAGATTAAGTAAATATTCCATCATCTTTCAGTTTAAAACAGTCAAGAGAAGGCTCTCACAGACATGTTTATTAGTGATTTTTAAAATGTTCTGAAGTCTGCACATAGGCTCAAAGTGCCTCTCCTTGCGTTCCAAAGCCTTGGCCCTGCTACAGATACAGCAGCATTGCTGGTTTTTCTGTAATGTATGTACATCCTGGTTTCTCTCCTCAATCAATTGGCCACTGACATCTGAGATGAGAAGAGGAAAAACCTAGGGCAGGGCTGTCCAACCTTTTTGCTTCCCTGGGCCGCATTGGCTGAAAAAAAATGTTTCTGGGGCCGCGCAAACACTGCAGCAAGACAGAGGAGGGATCTGGCAAGATGGCAGGGGCAGCAGAGGAAAACACTGTATCACCCTCGAACGGGGCCACACAAAATATTTCACGGGGCCGCAGGTTGGACACCCTTGCCCTAGGGTGTACTACAGTGATCATCACATAAAAAGTCCCAGGTATACATCTCACCATAACCCACTTATATTGTATGGTAAACCCTCCAAAACCCATCTAAAACTTAGAAACATAGAAACATAGAAAGATGACGGCAGATAAGGGCTATAGCCCATCAAGTCTGCCCACTCTATTGACCCACCCCTTTAAGTCTACTGACCCCCTTAATCATACAGCCACTCTACTGACCCGCTCCTTCAAGTCTATACTCTAGCGACCCTATTCCTTGACTTGACCCTTGTAGGGAACCCACATAGGTATCCCATTTTATTCTTAAAGTCTGGGATGCTGCTGGCCTCAATCACCTGCACTGGAAGCTTGTTCCAATGCTCAATCACTCTTTCCATGAAGAAGTACTTCCTGGTGTCTCCACGAAACTTCCCTTCCCTGAGTTTGAACAGATGTCCCCTTGTGGTCGAGGGTCCTTTGAGAAGAAAGATATCATATTCCATCTTGACACGTCCCGTGATGTACTTAAATGTCTCAATCATGTCTCCCCTTTCCCTACGCTCTTCGAGAGTGTAGAGCTGCAGTTTGTTCAGTCTTTCTTCGTACGTGAGACCCTTGAGCCCCTAGACCATCCTGGTGGCCATCCGCTGAACCAATTCAATTCTGAGCACATCTTTACGGTAGTGTGGCCTCCAGAATTGCACACAGTATTCCAGATGAGGTCTCACCATGGCTCTGTACAATGGCATTATGACTTCAGGTTTCCTGCTGACGAAACTTCTCTTGATACAACCTATCATCTGCCGTGCCTTAGATGAAGCCTTCTCTACTTGAGTGGCAGTTTTCATGTCTGCACTGATGATTACTCCTAAATCTCGTTCTGCTGTAGTCCTGGTTAAAGTTTCTCCATTCAAGGTGTAGGCTTTGCATGGATTACCGCTTCCGAGATGCATGACCTTATATTTCTTGGCGTTGAAGCCCAGTTGCCAGGTTGAGGACCAACTTTCTAATGTACGCAGGTCATGCACCATAGTATCCTGTAGATTGCAGTCGCTTACTATATTGCATAGTTTGGCGTCATCGGCGAATAAGGTTACCTTACCTTGAAGCCCCTGAGTCAGATCCCCTATAAATATGTTGAAGAGGAGTGCACACCTGCACACCTGTACACCACCACAATAGCCCTTATGCCTGCAGGTATCATCTTTATGTAGGTACAGTAGGTTTTTGGGTGGGTTTTGGAGGGCTCACCATGCATATAAGCAGGTTATGGTGACATGGGTACCTAGGAATTTTTATGTGACATTCTCTGCAGTACCCCCTAAAGTGCCCCTCTGCTGTTCTGAACTATTTGCATGGTCATCTGAAGCTATAATACAAGTGATATGTACTGTTTCTTTCACATCAGAAAAATACAGAACAAAAAAAGTGGAAAATTGCTGGACTAAGTGTATAGCCCTCGATGGAGGCTGCCCCAACTTTGTTGGTTAGGCTGAGAACTTTTCAGTGGGCCCTTGTATACATATATTTGTACCTTTTTTCACTCTTAGGTAGTAATAATGTAAAAACAGTAACAGCTGAAGAGTTTTTGATTGACAATGGAACCCAATTCCCCAGGGTCTCAGCCCACTGCACTAACCATTAGGCTTCTCCACGCTAGAAGTTACTAAGAGCTGCATCATTTGAAGTAATATCAGCTAGCTTATTCATAAAGTCAGTGGAGTCACATACATATTTATTTATTTTGGGTATTTTTATACTGCCCATGAAGGTTATCTAAGTGGTTTACTTAAGCATTTTCCCTATCGGTCCTGGTAGGCTCACAATCTATTTAATGTACCTGAGGCAATGGAGGAGTAAGTGACTTACCCAGGGTCACAAGGAGCAGCATGGGATTTGAACCCACAACTTCAAGGACACAAAAGAATCACCTAAACTGAGAATGGTTCTAACAGAACTTTTGCTTGATACAATAGGCCTGCCTGGAGGTGTAAGGCAATTTTTGTAAATTTTTGGCAGCATATAAATGCCTGGCATAACAGGATATGATGCATTCAAAAAACAAAACTCCTTGGCTGTAATATTAACTTCTGCAAAACCCTTTTTCTGCAGCTTGTGAAATCTGTACTTTTAAACTCCGAGTCGGAGCCACATCTAGCTGTTCATAATCTTGCCTGTTTGAAAATTGTATAATGACTTCTTCCCCATACGCTTCTGCATTTTGTATAACCACCAGGGCTAGGGAAGCAGGACACAAAACCTTTGACTCCTTCATTTATGGTACCTCCTCTATGTGTATTTAGACTAATTAAAGATTTCCTATACTGACTGAAAGCACACAACATACCAGGCATTTCATCACTAACAATGTGAATCATCAAGCTACTTTGCAACACCCCAACCCATTACAATTTTAGTTTCAAGTTTCAAGTTTTTCAAGTTTTATTAGGATTTTATATACCGCCTATCAAGGTTATCTAAGCAGTATAATAATTTGTATGAATGCGTTTAATGAAAAAATTAAAATAAGGAAAAATAAAACTGAAACATTTATTTCTAGACTACTTATCCCATGGTTCACATTCAGGTACTCAAACATTTCTTTCTGTCTGTCCTGGTGGGTTCACAATCTGATAAATGTACTTGGGACAATGGAGTATTAAGTGACTTATCCAGGGTCACATGGAGCAGTGCTGGGCTTGAACCTGTAACCTCAGGACACTGCGGCTGCAGCCCTAACCACTAGGCCACTCCCCCACTCAGACAAGAAGGTTCAAAAACACAGATAATTGTCAAGTGTTCTGCTATGAACAACTTAAGCTGTTTGTTTTTTGTAAAGCCATTAGGCAAGGGCACCAATATAAATTTATTTTGGCCTTGCACTTGGCATTCTAGGAAACTTTTAACATAGTAACATAGTAACATAGTAGATGACGGCAGATAAAGACCCGAATGGTCCATCCAGTCTGCCCAACCTGATTCAATTTAAATTTTTTTTTTTTTTTCTTCTTAGCTATTTCTGGGTGAGAATCCAAAGCTTTACCCGGTACTGTGCTTGGGTTCCAACTGCCGAATTCTCTGTTAAGACTTACTCCAGCCCATCTACACCCTCCCAGCCATTGAAGCCCTCCCCTGCCCATCCTCCTCCAAACGGCCATACATAGACGCAGACCGTACAAGTCTGCCCAGTAACTGGCCTAGTTCAATCTTTAATATTATTTTCTGATTCTAAATCTTCTGTGTTCATCCCACGCTTCTTTGAACTCAGTCACAGTTTTACTCTCCACCACCTCTCTCGGGAGTGCATTCCAGGCATCCACCACCCTCTCCGTAAAGAAGAATTTCCTAACATTGCCCCTGAATCTACCACCCCTCAACCTCAAATTATGTCCTCTGGTTTTACCATTTTCCTTTCTCTGGAAAAGATTTTGTTCTACGTTAATATCCTTTAAGTATTTGAACGTCTGAATCATATCTCCCCTGTCTCTCCTTTCCTCTAGGGTATACATATTCAGGGCTTCCAGTCTCTCCTCATACGTCTTCTGGCGCAAGCCTCCTATCATTTTCGTCGCCCTCCTCTGGACCGCCTCAAGTCTTCTTACGTCTTTCGCCAGATACGGTCTCCAAAACTGAACACAATACTCCAAGTGGGGCCTCACCAATGACCTGTACAGGGGCATCAACACCTTCTTCCTTCTACTGACTACGCCTCTCTTTATACAGCCCAGAATCCTTCTGGCAGCAGCCACTGCCTTGTCACACTGTTTTTTCGCCTTTAGATCTTTGGACACTATCACCCCAAGGTCCCTCTCCCCGTCCGTGCATATCAGCTTCTCTCCTCCCAGCATATACGGTTCCTTCCTATTCTTAATCCCCAAATGCATTACTCTGCATTTCTTTGCATTGAATTTTAGTTGCCAGGCATTAGACCATTCCTCTAACTTTTGCAGATCCTTTTTCATATTTTCCACTCCCTCTTCGGTGTCTACTCTGTTACAAATCTTGGTATCATCTGCAAAAAGGCACACTTTTCCTTCTAACCCTTCAGCAATGTCACTTACATACATATTGAACAGGATTGGCCCCAGCACCGAACCCTGAGGGACTCCACTAGTCACCTTTCCTTCCTTCGAGCGACTTCCATTAACCACCACCCTCTGGCGTCTGTCCGACAGCCAGTTTCTGACCCAGTTCACCACTTTGGGTCCTAACTTCAGCCCTTCAAGTTTGTTCAATAGCCTCCTATGAGGAACTGTATCAAA